>NC_081185.1:49873047-50151503 GCF_029867415.1 Vicia villosa
CCAAGAAGAAGTTTCAAAAGAAGAAAGGCCTTATGGCAACTTGGGATGATTCAGATTCATCAGAATCAGAATCAGAATCTGAAGATGAGCAGGCAAACATTGCGCTGATGGCCACTGTTGATGATGAATCAGAATCTACATCAGACTCAGATTCTGAAGAGGTGTTTTCTGAACTATCTAGAGAAGAGTTAGTTTCTAGTCTAACTGAAATTCTGGAACTCAAGGCTCAACTTAGTATCAAATACAAAAAGCTGAAGAAGCTATTTGAATCTGAAACTAAGAAGCTTGAAGTAGAAAATTTTGAACTAAAGAAAAAAGTTTTAAAATTATCCAAAGATGTTGAATCATCTTCTGGTTCAGAAAAGTCTATTCTAAGTATGAACAATATTCTTAAAGAATATGACTTGAGTTTTAGAAAGTTTCTATCTAGAGGTATTGGAAGAAGTCAACTTGCCTATATGATATATGCAGTTAGTGGAAACAAGAGAGTTAGCATAGGCTATGAGGGTGAAACCCCATACAAACTTGAATCTGTGGATGATATGAAAATCACATACAAGCCCTTGTATGATCAATTCATGCTAAACCCAAGTTCAATCAGAACTTGAGGAGAACTAACAAGAAAGGACCCAAGAAATTGTGGGTACCTAAGGAAAAGATTATCCCTGTTGCAGATATCCTTGGCAGCAAAGAAGACAAAGGAAAACATGTCATGGTACCTGGACTCTGGGTGCTCGCGGCACATGACGGGAAAAAGGTCTATGTTCCAAGACCTGGTGCTTAAATCTTCTGGAGAAGTTAAGTTTGGAGGGAACTAGAAGGGCAAGATTATTGGCTCTGGAACCATAAGTATTGGTAACTCTCCTTCCATAACTAATGTTCTGCTAGTAGATGGATTAGCTCATAACTTATTGTCCATAAGTCAGTTAAGTGACAATGGTTATGACATAATATTTAATCAAAAGTCTTGTAAAGCTATTAATCAGAAGGATGGCTCAATCCTATTTACAGGCAAGAGAAAGAACAACATTTACAAGATTGATCTTCAAGATCTTAAGAACCAGAAGGTCACTTGCCTTATGTCTGTTAGTGAAGAGCAATGGGTCTGGCACAGAAGATTAGGTCATGCTAGTTTGAGAAAGATTTCTCAAATTAACAAACTTAATCTGTTCAGAGGACTCCCTAATCTGAAATATAAATCAGATGCTCTTTGCGAAGCTTGTCAGAAAGGGAAGTTTTCCAAACCTGCATTCAAGTCTAAGAATGTTGTCTCTTCCTCTAGGCCGTTAGAACTTCTGCACATTGATCTTTTTGGCCCAGTCAAAATTGCATCAATCAGAGGGAAGAAATATGGATTAGTCATCGTAGACGACTATAGCAGATGGACATGGGTAAGGTTATTAAAACACGAGGATGAGTCTCATACAGTGTTCTTTGACTTCTGCACTCATATCCAATCTGAGAAAGAGTGTAAAATCATAAAGGTCAGAAGTGATCATGGTGGCGAATTTGAGAACACATTATTTGAGATTTATTTCAAAGAAAATGGTATTGCCCATGATTTCTCTTGCCCTAGAACTCCACAGCAAAATGGAGTTATAGAGCGAAAGAATATGACTCTACAAGAAATGGCCAGAACCATGATAAATGAAACCAATATGGCTAAGCATTTCTGGGCAGAAGCAATAAACACTGCATGTTATATTTAGAATAGAATCTCTATAAGACCTATTCTTAATAAGACTCCTTATGAATTGTGGAAGAACAGAAAGCCCAACATTTTTTATTTCCATCCATTTGGATGTATATGTTATATTCTGAACACTAAAGATCGTATGCATAAGTTTGATTCTAAGGCACAGAAGTGTTTCCTTCTTGGATATTCTTAACGCTCTAAAGGCTACAGAGTATACAATACTGAAACATTGGTTGTTGAAGAATCAATGAATATCAGATTTGATTATAAGCTTGGTCTAGAAAAGCCAAAGCAGTTTGAGAATTTTGCAGATATAGAAATCTCTAATTCAGACTCTGAAGAACCCATAACCAAAATATCAGAAGATCAAGTTGCTGCTTCATTAGAGAATCTTAGAATTTTTGAAGAGCCAACTATCAGAAGATCTTCTAGACTCAACTCTGCTCACTCAGAAGATGTTATCATTGGGAAGAAAGAAGATCCTATCAGAACAAGAGCATTTCTTAAGAACAATTCAGAATGTCAACTTGGTTTAGTATCTCTTATTGTGCCAACTTCTGTTGATCAAGCTCTGGGGGATGCTGATTGGATAATTGTCATGCAAGAAGAACTAAATCAGTTTACAAGGAATGATGTTTGGGATCTTATTCCAATACCAAAAGGATTTAACATCATTGGAACTAAGTGGGTCTTCAGAACCAAGTTAAGCGATAAAGGAGAAGTTGTAAGAAACAAAGCCAGACTGGTTGCTCAGGGCTATAGTCAGCAAGAAGGTATTGACTATACTGAAACCTTTGCACCAGTGGCCAGGTTAGAATCTATTCGCTTATTAATTTCTTTTGCCACTCAACATAACATCACTCTGTATCAGATGGATGTTAAGAGTGCCTTCTTAAATGGTTATATAGATGAAGAAGTTTATGTCCACTAACCTCCTGGTTTTGAAGACTCTAAGTCTCCAGAACATGTTTTCAAATTAAAGAAATCATTATATGGCCTGAAGCAAGCTCCTAGAGCTTGGTATGAAAGATTAAGTTCTTTCCCTCTGGATAATGGTTTCACTAGAGGAAAAGTGGATACTACTCTCTTTTGTAAAACCTTTAAAAAGGATTTTTTTTAATTTGCCAAATTTATGTTGATGATATTATCTTTGGAACCTCTAATGCTACACTTAGAAAGGAGTTTGCTAAGTCTATGCAGGCTGAGTTTGAAATGAGCATGATGGGAGAACTCAAGTACTTCCTTGGGATCCAGATCAATCAAACTTCTGAAGGAACTTATGTTTATCAGACCAAGTATGTGAAAGAACTTCTGAAGAAGTTTAATCTTTCAGAAAGCAAAGAAGCAAAAACTCCTATGCATCCAACGTGTGTTCTAGGTAAGGATGAGGTAAGTAAGAAGGTAGATCAGAAGCTCTACAGAGGTATGATTGGATCTCTTCTATATCTTACTGCTTCTAGACCTTATATTTTATTCAGTGTTTGTCTGTGTGCAAGATTCCAATCAGATCCTAGAGAATCTCACTTAACAGCTGTTAAGAGAATTCTGAGGTATCTGAAAGGTACTACTAATGTTGGTTTAGTCTACAGAAGATCTGAAGAATACAACTTAGTAGGAGTTTATGATGTTGATTACGCTGGAGATAGAGTTGAAAGGAAAAGTACTTTTGGAAGTTGTCAATTTCTTGGAAGTTACCTGATCTCCTTGTACAGCAAGAAGCAAGCTACAATTGTCCTCTCTACAACAGAAGCATAATATGTTGCTGCTGCTAGATGTAGTACACAGATGCTCTGGATGAAGAGTCATCTAGAAGATTATCAGATATATGAGAGTAACATTCTTATTTTTTGTGATAATACTTCTGCTATTTGTTTATCTAAGAATCCAATCGTACATTCCAAAGCTAAACATATTGAGATTAAACATCATTTCATTAGGGACTATGTTCAGAAGGGTGTTCTATCTTTAAAATTTGTTAATACTGACCATAAATGGGCTGATATCTTTACAAAACCCCTTGCTGAAGATATGTTTAAGTTCATTCTGAAAAATATCAGTATGGATTTATGCCCAGAATGAAAGGATGAGAAGTTCTGATATATGGATTAGATTTGAAATGATCAGTTTTATTTTCTTATAAGAAGTTCTGAATGTTGATCAGTTAGATATTCTAATTCTGTTATTCCTAACGTTTCATATGTCTAAGTTGATTCAGAATCTCTATTAAAGCAAAACAGCTGTCACCAACTATTCCAAAAGATGAACACGTGTTCACTCTAATTAGACAAGCATGCATGTTGTTGATGAGACGCCGCCCTAGGTAACTGTGCAAATCATTTCAAATATCACGTTTTACCCTAACGTCACTCATCATTAAATGCTAACTGATTCAATCTCTGTAATCTTGTTCCTTCAGAATCATATTGCATTTCATTTCAAATCCGTGCCTATATAAACTCATCTCCATAACATTTCATCTCTTTCCATTCTCTCTCTTTGTTCGTTGTCTATATTTGTTCATCTCTCTCGTTTTGCATAAACCCTAGTTACTAAACCCTAATCTCAGTGTGTATCCATGGCTTCATCTTCAAATTTTTAACGCAAGGCATCATCGTCACATCAAGTTCAACAAAATAAATCTACAAATCCTCCTTTGAAGTCTTGTTCGATTACTTATGATGAACTGGAGGTTCTCTGCGAAACAATGGTGGATTTTGAAAATCTTATGGCACATGATTTCAAAACCAAAACTGCAATGCTAGTATAAGGATGGTCAAATTTCTTTGAAAGGTTGATTGGACCAGTTTATCCCTTATTGGTTAAGGAATTCTGGACACATGCTACGGTTACTTCAACTGCCATCATCTCCTTTGTGCTAGGGCATGAAGTTGTTGTGACTGAGAAGCTGATAAGGAAATTGTATGGTCTTGATGGTATAGATGGAACCACTGGTGCTCTTCACGGAAGAACTGATTGGGATAAAATTGATCGAGAGTTTTTTTCTTCTGGTATTGCCTCTCCCTACACTACTGACTTGAAGCCTTCCTGCAGAGTATGGGCTAAGATCATTCTGGGATCTCTCTATCATAGAAAACCATCAAACTCTACTACCTATGTCAATCAGGATCAGAAGTAT
Source organism: Vicia villosa (assembly GCF_029867415.1). Taxonomy (NCBI): domain Eukaryota; kingdom Viridiplantae; phylum Streptophyta; class Magnoliopsida; order Fabales; family Fabaceae; genus Vicia; species Vicia villosa. Next base: position 49,877,880 of record NC_081185.1, read on the forward strand.
ATATCATTCTGCATTAAAAAAGGCATGAGGGTCAATCTACCACATATTCTTTTTCAACATCTGAAGACAAATATTGAAGAATCAAGAGATGAAGAACGTCAGAAGCATCCCAAACTCAAGAAGAATACTATTCCTTTTGGAAGAATGATTTCAGATATTCTGATTGAGAGTGGCTTGATAGATATTTTGAGAGAAGCTAGCTCGCCTCAGAACTTGACTGCTATCCGAGGGAGTATTCTGAATGCTCTGTCTCTAAAAAGGATGCAGCTGATTGAAAAGGTCACCACTCCTCCAAAAGTGTTTCCAGATATTCTGACAAGAAGAACTCCTGTTGTGAGTTTCTCTCACATGTTCAAAGAAGAGCTAGACAAAAATCTGTTAAACGCTATCTGAAGTCATGTGTTAAAGCTCAAACCTCTGTTGATCCTGCCTGGATTCGAGGAAGAACTCTTCCATCTCTGGATGATTTAAGAAAGAAAGACAAGAAGAAGAAAGAAAAGAAGCTGAAAGGAAAGGTCATAGAAGAAGGACCTGATGCTAAGTAAGCAAAGAAGCAGAAGAAACCTACAGAGTCTCTCAAAATACCCATAACCTCTGAACAGTTTGAGAAGCTCATTCATAAAATTTACCATACAGATTCTTCTGACCTTCCCCCTCAGAAAAAGCCACCTCCTTCTGAAATTCCATCCTCTTCTACCACCACAAAAAGAAACCGTCCACTTCTTTCTACACTTGTTCTAAACCCTCAACCACTAAATGCTGACTTTCCCCAAATTCCTTCTGAAAATATATTCTCAACCACCTCCAGCGCAGATTCTTCATCCTCCTTAACCTCTTCTATCACCTCTGCTCTATTCTCAAGAGAATCTAAACCCTATAGTCTTCTTTACCCTGACTATCGTTTCACCTTCAATCCTCCTGAACCCTCTATTGATACTTGTTATGACTTGCTAATGTATAAGGTCAGAACAGGGTTGGATACTCTGAGAGCTGCTCATGACTCCAAGATGGATCATGTTGCTACTGGCAAGTTGTGGAAAATCTTTGACAAGGATGTTCAGACTGATTTTCTGAATATCCAGAAGAGATGCTTGGCTGATGCATATGGACCTTCTAGTTACTTTTTGGAGTTAGATGATGGTAAGTACTATCACCCCATCAGGAGCTGGAAATCTCTTGAAGAGAAGGAATATTCTGATGAGCTTGAAGAGGTGCATCCTCTTGCTATGGTCGTGTGGAAGCCTAACTATCATGTTCTGACTGGAGACTTTTAGTCCATATTCAACTGGTTAAGGGAAAATCCCTCTACTAAAGCACCAAGTATGGTATATCCAGAAGTTGAATATCCATCAAAACCAGCTGCTCCTACACCTCCACAGAATTTGGCTGATATCCTTCTGGCCCTTGAGAATCAAGATGATGTTATCCCTGCTCCTGTTTATGCTGAAGTTGCTTCTGAATCAGAAGCTGATACTGAGACTCAAGATGCTGAGAATCATCCTGCTGAGCAATCTCCTGCTAAGGAAAATCAAGCCGATGTTCTCATGGTCAATGCTGCTCTGAGAATCCTCCTCTCATGAACAATAGCTTTGATGTTTCTTCTGCTAGACCTTTTGTGCTGATAAACACCATGAAGGCTCTTCAACAGAATCAAACTGATCTAGCTTCTCGTTTGGACAAGCATGAGGATACACACAATGAGTTCAGATCTTTCATGAAGACGCAGACAGAAGACTCCACTGAGATTAAAAACCTTCTGGCCATGTTAGCTAATAAGCTAGGCTATTCGTAGTCTATCTTGGTCTTAGATGTTTTCTTGTTTTATGCATCTGTTTTCTTGCATCTGCTTCTATCCCTTGTGTACTTCTGATATATTTCTTAATTAATGAAATCTTTATTTTCTTCACTTTATGTGTCTTTTATCATCTGAATCTTTTAATGCTTTTTGATGTTATGACAAAAAGGGGGAGAAACATGATAATTGATTTGGTTTATTATATCAGTTGCTGGGATTAAGTATCAACATTTCCTAACATTATTTGCAAGTTCTATGTCTTTGAGATTTTTTGCAAGATTGAAGATATTCTGAAAAAGCTCAACATGAGAAGCAAATACATGAGGAAAAGCAATTCTATAAAGAAGCATGTTCTTGGAAAATTGAAGCAAGCTTAGTTCTATGAAGCTTCAAGATCAGAAGCAAGAAGAATGTTCTGATATTCTCTCTGTAGAATATGCTCATATACATTTTCTTCTCTTAAATGCTCTGATACATGTTCTTTCTTGAGAATGTTCCGATACATTCGTGATTTGATATTTTTGTCTAGTATGTTCTGAAACATTTCAGGATGTAAAGATGCTCTGATGATGCTCTAATACATTCAAGAATGTTCTGATTCAATCAAGCATGTTATGGCAACAAAGAAGAAATTCAAAGCTCTGAAGTTGTCCTATGGAAGCAAGAAGCAGAAGCTCTGAATTTTCTGAAGTTCTAGGCAAAGTGAACGTCTCTGCTGAAATGGAAAAATACTCAGGTAATTCTTTTATTTATAAATTCTTCTAGTATTTATTTCAAGGGGGAGATTGTTAATCTCAGGGGGAGACATATTCACACATTCTGATCATATGCTTATGCTATATCTGTGTAATTGTCTTTTGTCATCTGATATTCTGATTGCATTCATATCAATTATATATGTTTTTGTCATCATCAAAAAGCGGGAGATTGTTAGAACAAGATTTGTTTTGATCAATATTTTTGTTTTGATGATAACAATATATATGAATTTTGTATAAGACAATGTGGTACTCTAATCCTTTGCATTTTCCATTTCAGGAAATACATAAAGAGTATGCACAATTCAGCGCTCAGAAGCACTGACTCAGAAGGTTCAAGATTGCAACATCTGAACATGCTCTCGCAAGACATCAGAAGATGGTCAAGCAGAATCAGAACATGGTCTATGAAGCATCAGAAGAAAAAGAAGTCAGAAGCAGAAGCACTGAAGTTCTTATGGTATCACGCTCAAGCACTTCAAAGTCAGAAGACAAGAAGATGCTCTGCACCAAGCTAAATGACTCTGATATTCAAACATTGTATCTACAATCTCAGTTCAGAAGCAAGTACAAGATGACAGGCTATTAAGTCTAATCTCTGACTGACAAAAGGAACGTTAGAAGCTACAAAAGGCAAAGTCAGTAAAAGCAACAAAAACATGGCTCGAGGTAGTTGACAAAAGTGTGAAACATTAAATGCAGTGTTGTACTATTCACGCAATGCATTAAATGCAACCCAACGGTCATCTTCTCAAACGCCTATAAATATGGAAGTTATGATCAGAAGTAGTAACACAACTCTTGCAAAAATACTGAAACGCTGCTAAATTCAAAACTCACGAACTTCATCTTCAACCTCACATCTCTTGTAATATTTAGTGAGTGTTAAGCTTAGAACTTAAGAGAAATATCACTGTTGTGATTATAGCTTTCTAAGAAGCAAATTCATACTCTTGTAAACATTTATTTTACATTGATTGTAAAAGGTTCCTAGAGTGATCAGTTAGATCAGTAGACTCTAGAAGACTTAGAAGTTTTCTAAGTGGTGATTTCCTAGAGTGATCAAGTTGTGATCAATATACTCTTGAAGACTTAGAGGGTATCTAAGTGGAAAACCATTGTAATCAAGATTGATTAATGGATTAAATCCTCAGTTGAGGTAAATCACTCTAAGGGGGTGGACTGGAGTAGTTTCGTTAACAACGAACCAAGATAAAAATAACTGTGTTCATTGTTTTTATCTTAAGAGTTTTTAAAGTCACACTTGTTCAAACCCCCCTTTCTAAGTACTTTTCTATCCTTCACAAGAGGAGTCTGAATTTCAGGTAAATATTCAACTTTAACCACTACATTGTTCACATTATGCAACTAATTTGTGTGAAAAATAAGTTACGCTGCTTCCGTAGATGCATTTATGGAACGTGTTGAGGAAGAACACTTCCTTAGGTGCATCTACGGTACAATCCCTGAGTTGTTTTTTTCAACAGTTAAGACAAAGGGTACTCCGAAGAAAGTGAAGCCTACGCCGAATGGCAACTTGACTACACAGTCTCCTTCATATTGTGAGCACGTCGACAAACTCTTTCCCGACTCACCTACTCCTAAATCTCAAAAAAATTCAAACAAAGGAGCTCACATTAGCAAACCGCCTCCAAAACCTATTGCTCCGAAAGTTTTGACTCCCACACCTATTGCAACAAAAATTCCATCAATCAAAGAGGTACATATTGCTCCAAAAATTCCATCAATCAAAGAGGTGCATATTGCTTTAAAAATTCCATTCATCGACGAGATGCCAATTTTTATGCACAAATACATCGACCGGATCGTCAATGTGGTAGGGGACGGTAATTGCGGATTCCGGATTGTATCGGCTTTGCTTGGTAAGGGAGAAGATGACCATAAGCTTATCCGTCATGAACTTATCGAATAGTTGATGAACCATAAAAACTCGTTCACGTGGGTATTTGGAGACGAAGATATATTTGAATCGGTTCACGAAGCTCTTGTTCCTTGGTTGGGCGCTTACTCACTGTCTTCAAAATGGATGAGATTCCCGAAAATGGGATATCTTATTGCATGCGCATATGACATGGTATGCATTGACTTGATGCGTTATGGTTTTTCGGAAACCTTTTTTCCGCTTCGCACTACACCTCCTACAAATCCAAATGATCGTATTATGTGTGTTGGATGGCTCGCAAAATCGAAACATTTTGTGCAAGTTTACTTGAAACCAGGATGTTACATACCACCTACGTCACCAGAATAAGCATTTCATCATACCAAAGCAGTCAATACGTGGTCGGATCATTTTGTGGATAGGATGCACAATTTCGAAAGGTTGAACAACATCAAAAAGGAATCAAATGCCGAAAAGTCAATATTAGAACCTCCAATAGATTTAGTTGGCAACAGTTCTTTTGATGTATTTTTCTAATTTCAAAGTGTAATATATGCACTCTATGACGTTGAAATATAATCCTTTTTGTGTTTGTGTTTATGTTTTTGTGTTTTTTCCTTCTACTACTACTACTACTACTACTACTACTACTACTACTGTTGCTGCTGTTATTGCATTGAATAATGTTAAAAAAACTAACAGGGAAATTTTCGTAGATGTATCTATGGAAGGGTCTGATATTTAAAATTATGGGTGTTTATCGTAGATGCATCTACGGAACGGAGAAATCTATGAACCTTCAGTGGATATATTTACGGAACATTCTGTGACAGATTGTGTGGTCCATATTCACCAAAGGCTTCTATAAAGTTGGGGTTTCTAGGGTTGCATTACACACAAACACAGACATAAAAATGGCTCACGTAAGGCCATGTTCAGGGCAACAAACATCATCCAAGTGTCCTGATCCTGAACCGGTTTATCTTATAAGGGATGGACATGTTGTTTTCTCTCCCGTCAAACCCCCCATGCCGGTTAAATTTTGAAACATCCATTCCTTCGATCAACTCAAGAGGGCTCTGATGTCTTTTTTAGAGGGGGGGTACAAACCCGACGAAGTCATCAGAAAGATCTAGAGGCTTAGAACACGGACCTCGTCTGATACCGGAGAAAATGAACGTTGGTGGGATGACGTGGAAGGCGATGTTAATTCCGTTATAATGATGCATGGATCAGATGACATTGTTTTAGCTCTTGTAATTTTTTAGATCTCTTAGTTTTCTTAATTTTCTGTTGGAAATTTCTGTGTATCTTTTAATCAATGCCGATTTTAATCAATGAATGGATCTTTTATCGTTACAAATGTTGTTGTTCTGGTTTTTTAGTATGGGTTTGTTCTGTAGATGCATCTATGGAAGAGTTCTGTAAGTGGAACTATGAAACAAAACAACGTTAAACAAAAAAAAGGTGCTTCCGAAGATGCATCTACGGAAAATCGAAGACATTTTTATCAATTCGGTGGTGCGTAAGAGACTCATGGGGTGGAATGAAAAAATGTCTTAAAGATACTCATTACACATACAATTAATTTAAAAATTTATATTTATGATGTTATATTATCATTTTAAAGTTAAAAGTATAATTTGACAAAATACATGTTTCTTATTGATTACAGTTTATTGATTACAGTGTAAAGTATATAAATATTATTTTTTCTCTTTAAATAATATATATGAATTATAATAATCATTTTTTTCATTTTAACATAGTCTCATTTTTTAAATGTAGAATACAAAATTATTAAATACTTTACCAATTTAATTTATATAAATTGCTTATACACATATTATAGGGTTAAATATATAAAAAATTGTAATATTGGCGAAATTTGTTTTTTCTCTCTGTAATATTTTTTTTAAACACCCCCTTAAAATATAAAAATACTATCTCTTTTGCTCCTTAAATGTAAAGTTTATCCCCTGTAATATTTTTTGTTTGATTTTTCCCCCATATTTGGTGTTTAAATTGCACGCTTACGGGGGTAATCCAAAAAAAAATATTGCAGGGGTGAAGCAACTGGAAAACTCATCGAAACAAAACAATGAAGTCGCCATCGAACATATATTTATCCTACACACAGGAATGGAAAATATCGAAGAAAACCAAATAATAACACAAGTCTCAGAGAAAGGGTAAGGGTGTCTGTTACGTGAGGGGAAGGTATTAGCACCCCTCCCGTCTGTGGTACTCCACAGGATCCATTCTTGCCATTTTTTAATCGAAGGGTGTGTGTGTGTGTGTATCATGCAAAGTGATAAGGAAAACATGCAATGGAAAGATAAGCAGATAACAGGAAACAGGCAAATAGTAGGCAAACAAGATAAAGGAAAAAGGTTGAACAGAACAAAAAAAAATAAAAGTTCGCTCGCTAGGGCGTTCATACCCTGTGCCTACGTACCTCCAACGTGCAATGGAGATATCAAAGCGCCGTAGTTCGGCTCAAAAGTTTTTGTTTCTATCTCGATTCGCGTCTCCTAGCGAAACGGAACCGAGCACCCTAAGGGAGCATGCAAACAAGGAGCATCACAAAGATCCTAGCAAACATGGCATGTGAACAGGAATTACAGATAAGAACATGCGAACAAGTATCACAGAGATATCATACGAACATGCATCGTAGATAGAAAGACAAACATGTAACAGGCATACACGAATGCGAGTGTGTGAGCAGGCATCACAAGTGATATCATACTAACAGGCATAACAAATAAAGAGATAGTGAACAAGCATCACAAAGATATCATAATAACAGGCATAGCAGATAAGGAGATAGTGAACAAGCATCACAACCATATGGCATACAATCGAGCTCCGCTCGAGAAACAAACAAACTACCGAAGTAGTAATCAATGCAAATGCAACACACAAACGAGCTCGGCTGGTAAAGCAAGCAAACTACCGAAGTAGTGACCTGGGAACTAGGGAGACGTTATAGCTAACGGGGAAAGTCCTCCGAAGCCACCGTCCACGGGGAAAGTCCTCCGAGACGGTTGAACAAGAAAATAACTGGAAATAAACGTTCTAGCTAACGGGGAAAGTCCTCCGAAGCTACCGTCCATGGGGAAAGTCCTCCGAGACGGGTGAACAAGACAAAAAATAAACGTTCTAGCTAATAGGGAAAGTTCTCTGAAGCCACCGTCCACGGGGAAAGTCCTCCGAGACGGTTGGACAAGACAAAAAATAAACGTTCTAGCTAACGAGGAAAGTCCTTCGAAGCTCCCGTCCACGGGGAAAGTCCTCCGAGACGGGTGAACAAGAAAAATAGACTGGAAATAATAAACAAACAAAAACAGAGCCTCTTTCGAGGGCTTGGCCTGATGAATGCCTAGGTCCTATTTCTCATGGCAAATATGATGCTGCATGCCTACCCTACTTCTCATGGCAAGATATGGTGCGAGAATAAGTAAAAGGGACAAGGAGACCATACCGAACTGATAGAAAATCCGTAATGAGCTAGCAACGCAAGCAGAACTAAGAAACCCAGAGAACGCGTGAACGAGCTAACATCAAGCATCAGAAATCTGATAGACGAAATAAGCATCATCAAAGTGCAAAGACAACACGAATATAAATCGCGCGTCAATTCGGAATGTGTATTGGCACATCTGAATAATACACCTGCAAGAAAAAGTCGCAACAGGCAAGCAACAACAAGCATATATGAATCGTGACTCGCACAGGGAGACGAACGAAAAGCAATCAGGAGAATAATGTCGTGTCCCACAAATAAAGCGAGACACAAAGCCAAGCGCATCCATCAGATATCGTGCTCAAAGTTCCTCGCACAAGCTAACACACTTATTAGAAATAACAAGAAAACGCGAACAAAGTCGCACAATTGCATTATGAAACGAAATGAGAACCAAAATTCGTAAATAAACAAGACTAGCACGCAAAATTATAGAAACAAAATTCTAATTGAATTCTAAAATAAAATCTAACAAGAATATTGTTTTTCATGGCATTTCATCTAAGAATTAGAACTAAACTATGTAACAAAACAATTAAATTCTAATAAGCAAAAGGTATCTGTGGACCTCCGATTTTTTAATCCCGGGCCATACCTCTGTTCTGTAGAGATACGTGAACTGACTCTTTTTTATCGCTTAATGCTTTCGCATTTTTGAAAATTCACAGAGTCACCACCGACCTTTTATTTTATCCAATTAAGGAAAGGTTTATAAAAGAAACAGAAAAAAGACCTTTAAGAAATTCTGGGTAAGGGGGTAGGTTATACAAAGGGAAGGTGTTAGCACCCTTTGTATCCATGGTTATCCATGGGCTCTTAAGTTTGCTTAGCTCACTTGTTTTTTGATCACTTTTCAATTGCTCTGAAATTGCTCATATGTGGTTTCAAATACTTTTGTAAATTGAATTTTGTAATGATCCGTGTGTGGATGTATACAAAATGCTTGTTTATCTTTCGAAAGATGTTTTGAAAGGAACGTTAACTTTGTAATAATCCGTGTTTGGATGTATACAAAGTATTGTCTTTTTTTGAAAGTTTTGTTTTGAAAAACAACAGTGTATGAGAATTTTGTTTGTTTTGATTTGAGCAAGCAAACTAGGAGGTCTACCCTGAGTTGTAAGGTCTTTATCCTATTTCCTTTAAAAATCTATCCTTTCACCGGATATAAACGCAAGGTTCGATTTTGTACTCAAAATAGTAGAATTTTGACTTTGATTTTGAAAAGAATGAGAAGGGATTACCTTAAGAGGTGCAAGTGTGATTGTGTTTGTATTCAGATATTTTATCTTTGAAGTTAGTGATCTAACGGTTCAATTTTATCTTTGACATACACGCAGTTTATATTTGCTGGAAATTAAAATGCGGAAATGTAAAATGCTGAAAGTAAATCTACGCTATTACATCGATTGTGCAGGAAATGTAAACTAGCCTATTTACATGAATTTGACATCCTATACATTTATCTAGGAATTTAAATTGCAAGAAAAATAAAAGGCATGTTTTTTTGGATTTTTTATGATTTATTTTAATTATGATTAATGCATGATTAATTAAATTAAAATGAAGAAAAAAGATGAAAATAGATTTAAACCTAGAAATTAAGTTTAAAATATGTACAAAATATTTGTCAATTAATTTTAAAACAAAACTAATTTTTTTGGAATTTTTGGAATTGATTTGAAATTGATTTAAGTTAATTAAAACATAATTATACAAATAATTATACCAATAATTAAAACTTAAAGATAAAATTATTCAAAATATGTACAAAATTAGTTTATAATATATAAACAATATTTAACATAAAGAACAATTTTTTTATGATTTTTTGATTGGTTAGAATAATTAAAAAGCAAATATATAAATATATACTAATTAATTATGCAAAATATTGAAATTTTGAAGAAAAATAAAATATTTTTATTTCAGAAAATAATATATTATTTTAGAAGTCTAAAAATATTTTTTGTGTATTTTTTGGATTTTTAAAACTATTTTTAATTAATTTAACAAAGAAATTAAAATAAAATAGAAAATAAAAGGATACTGATCATGTGTGGTTGGATTGAGGGTCCATGATAAGGATTGTTTGATCTGGCGCGTTGGATGATTCATTAAATGAGATCAGATGGTCAAGAAATTGAGGCACGTGGTGATCAGTACACCTGCAAAGCACAGAATTAGAGGAAATTTTAAAAAAGTACGCGCGCTGGCTGTCCAATGAGGTGGGGACACCTCATCATCTTCAACCTCTCGCTAGGGCCTTTTACAGCGCTTTTATGAAAGAGCGCTGTAATTGATGAGCTTCATACCTGCAAAATAACGAATAGGGGTAAACGAGCATAGAAATCAGGCGCGATGGTACCATTGGATTCGTCTTGTTCCACTGAATGTAACCCTGCCCTTAATTTGTTTTAATTTTGGCCCTAATGAAGAACCCTAATTTTGAGCTAAGAAAACCCTAAAATGGTATATGCTACAAACAGCCATTAAAATCCAATTGAAGCTCCAGAAACGACCAGAGCTTCAAACCAAACACAATTATGCATCTACATCTTGTTAAATATGCGTGTGTTATGAGATATAAGTTGGTTTTAGTTTGAACAAACCGTGGCCTATATAGCTCGATTCAATGAGGTTTAAGACTTGGAAATGATTGGAATTGTTTCAGTGAAGCTCAGAGATGATGTTTGAGTGCTTAGTTTGTATTGAAATGGACTGAAATTAAAAACTCGAATTTGAATTTTCTTTGAATTTTTTCAAGTGATTACAAGTGTATATGAGCAAGGCTTTGTCTCTGATTCGTGTCCCCTTATGTTACTGAAGCATGCTAGCCTATTTATAAGCATTGAGTGCTTAGAATTGAAGCTAAAAAGCAACTAGTTGCCTTTGTGGAATTCTTGCATTTTTTATATTAAAAAAGCTTTGAATTATTGACCAAGTCCTCTTGTCTTCAATGCATCTGCCTTGCTCTTCAATTCTCTGCAGAAAGATGAAGATTCCTTGGGTGAGTCATGCTTGGAAATCAAGCTACCCATTATCCATCCATTTTCCTTTTAATTTAATCTTAAAATAAGATAAAATTATGCCAAAAATGGATAAAAAAGGTGTGGGCCTTGTCTTGGTCGTGGGAGGCCCATAACATCATGGAAATGATGTTTGAATGCTGAAAACTTGGCCCCATTTGGAAAAAATACATTTTTGAGCAATGTTGATTTCATGTATTTTCCCAAAATTTAGCCAACTTCAACAAGGTGTAAATCCCTCAATTTTTGTCATATGAAGGAGATCTTGCACTTTTTGGAAACCTCAAAGAGTCCTCTAACCAATGTCTTTGGTCTCATGTCAAAATGATTTTTGGTGCTCCTTGTGTGTCCTTTTGAAAAAAGTGTCTTTTTGTTGACTTTGAAAATGACCTGTAATGTCTTTGATCATATTTTTCAAATGGTGAATCCAATGACCATGGGATCAATGGCATTTGAAAGATAATTAAATTTCCTTCAAAACAAGATTTGGTTTGAATTTTTTGGATGAAGGATGAGAGAGTTATGATCAGTTAAAGTTGAGTTGACTTTTCAGGCAAAAACCCTAATTTTGAATCTTAGGGTTTTGTTGATTTTTGATCTTTCCTTGATGAATTTTGATTATCCAATGATCAAATGATGAATCCTTTGACAAAATATGGACTTTGACAAAAAAATTCATTTTTGACTGTCTGTTGACTTTTTGGTCAAACGGGTCGTCTGTTGACTGTTTGAGCTGCTGACGGTGCGTCTGAGTGAATTGAAGTTTGAAAATTTGTATGATGGTACTTTGAGATATATGGATGTGTATGAAATCCATTTGAGCTCTCAAAAACTTGTTGCTCCTGTAAAAACAAGAAAAACCCTGATTAGGGACTGTTTGTGTAGGAGACAGTTAAGCGTACCTGATTTTTGTGCAGTGTTGAGTCTCTACTAATCGCGTGATATTCAGAAGACTTCTAGCACAAAGATCTTGGAATTTTGAATTGTGAAAGATTGATTTGATTGATGGTACAAAACACTGAGAATTGTACTGCCAGCAGTTTGGCTGTCAACTGACTGTTCAGGTATTGACGCAGCAGTTTAAAGTGAAAAATCAACAGTCAAAGTTAATTTTCTTTTTTGTTGTTTTTGTTTTTGTTTTATGTGAAAAATGAAAGTTTATTTACATGACTTGTTAAAAAAACACAGACATAATAAATAACTAATATTTACTGTATGCCAGTACAGTCTGAGTTTCCTGATTCTGCGCCTGCAAAAAGATTTAACTCTGTACCAATTGTGTCAGTACTATTTATCTGTAAATAAATAAATAGCATGTGTGAAGTAATAAACAGTATTTGGCGTTTGCGTAAGAATAAATTCAACTGCAGGCCAAATTACTGTATAAGAAAAATTCTAAAAACTAAGTATTTCATATGTCAGGATATTTGTTGAAATAAAAATCCATGATCATATGAGACTCTTAATTTTCAGATTGGAGTTTTCTTGAAAAAAGATGTGGGCAAATTTTGGGGTATAACAGTTGCCCCTATTCAATCTTCTTAAACCTGAAGAGATTGTCTGAAATCTGAAGGTAGAAGATGATTGAATATTTAGATGCCCTGAAAATTTGCACTTACCTTGATCAGAAGAGATGTTGGAAGTTGCATTTGAATGTCGTCTGCGAAATGTTGTTGGCAGATTGACACATTACCTGAGATGGGCTTTCAGATGCCACCTGGTAAATGGGTTGAGGGTTTGTCCATCAGAATGAATCCATTGATTATATCTTGATGAAGGATTTGAAAGTCTTTGTGTTGACTGTTTTGGAACCGTCCGAGGTTACCGCTTTAAGTCTTGGAGGATAATCGTTACGGAACTTGTCCAAAGTTTTTCCGATTTAGATTTTGGAAGTTGATCATTGTGGAACCGTCTGAGGTATCGCTTTAGATCTGCAATGTTAAATCGTTCTGGAACCGTCTGAGGTATCGCTTTAGATCTGCAATGTTAAATCGTTCTGGAACCGTCTGAGGTATCGCTTTAGATCTACAATGTTAGATCGTTCTGGAACCGTCTGAGGTATCGCTTTAGATCTGCAATGTTAGATCGTTCTGGAACCGTCTGAGGTATCGCTTTAGATCTGCAATGTTAGATCGTTCTGGAACCGTCTGAGGTATCGCTTTAGATCTGCAATGTTAGATCGTTCTGGAACCGTCTGAGGTATCGCTTTAGATCTTTGATGCTAGATCGTTCTGGAACCGTCTGAGGTATCAACTTTAGATCTGTGATGTCTGTTTTTGAGTTGGTAAGTGATCAGAATGAATCTTCGGCTTGATTATATCTGAGAGAACTGTTCATGGAATTCAGGTGAACACTGCATGTGATTGAGAACATCTTTGTTGAAGATATCCGTCTACCTGAAAAATCAAGTTAGTGATATGCAATGTTTATGATGCATGTAAATGTGAGATATTCCCGGAGAAATATGCATGTGATGTTGTGTATGAATATGCGTATGAATATGCGCATGATGCATGATGTATGAATATGATGTATGAATGTGAATATGTGAATGTGAATATGAATGTGAGATGTCGAGCTTTTATTTGGGAAAATAAATTTCCGCCAGTCATCTGGATATGACTATATTGTGATCGTTGATGATCTTTTGTCTTGTTTGAGTACCCTTGGCTGGGGAAATTCTTTGAGAACCCTGGTATTCTGTTGAAGGATCTTTGAATATCTCTTGAGAATGAAAGGTAGCTGGAAGTTCTGATGCCCTTTCAAATGGGAATGAGGAAGATGCATAATCCTCCGATGCACTATCTGACCAAGTCCGGGTGCGGGGATCACACCTTCTGAAGATAGCAATCTGGAACAACCCTGCTGGGGAATAAGACTTCTTTTGAAGAGAAAATCTTTTTGAGGAATTTGCTGAGAAATGCGTTTCTCTTGGTGGTTTTCTTCTGATGGAATGATGTCCAGATAATTGGGACATTTCCTGAATGCTATTCCTGTTTTTCCTGGTAAACATCAATCATATTCAAATGCACATGCTCATTCAAAATTATCATTGGGACGCTTACGTATTTAAAACAGAAAAAGTGAAAAATGGTGATATTTGAGCCTAAGCTGCATTGATTTTTGAAAAAGAGCCATGATAGGCTGGTTAGCACAGGGAGACAACAATCCTAGAAGTAGGAAATTGTCAGAAAGTTTTGGAAAATATTTATGAAGATAAATAGCTATGTGAAAACGATCCAGTCAAGTTTCAACTCTGCTATTGCCAATCTGTCTTCGAGCATCTCATCCCTCACTTGTTGGAAGAAAGTGATTGGACTGATCGGTGTCTTTGAGGTGTTGAATCTTGATGGTGAGTAGGCGGATGAACGGAACACAGTTGTATGCTTCATTCCCTAACTTTTGCCTAGGCTGCCCTTTCAGGTTTTCAGCCTACCGGGATAATATTTGTTTAGTCTCTAATTTTTGCCTGGACCGCCCTTTCGGGTTTTCAATCCACCGAGACGCTCATTTTTTGCCTAAGTTGCCCTTTCAGGTTTTCAACTTAGCGAGCTGTTTTTTTTTCTTTTTAAGAGAAGTATTTTTTGACTATGTCAGCATTCACAGGGTGTGGGAAATCCTCGCCATCCATGGTCGTAAGCAACATGGCGCCGCCGGAGAATATTTTCTTGATTATGAATGGTCCCTCGTAGGTGGGAGTCCATTTGCCTCTGGGATCACCTTGTGGTAAGATGATGCGTTTGACAACCAAGCCACCAGTTTGGTATGCTTGACTTTTGACTTTTTTGTTGAAGGCTTTGATCATACGCTTTTGGTATAGCTGACCATGACAAATAGCTGCGAGCCTTTTCTCATCAATCAAGTTTATCTGGTCCAACCGTGTTTGAATCCAATCGTCTTCGTCTAGATTGGCTTCTTTCATAATCCTTAGGGAAGGAATCTTAATTTCAATTGGAAGAACTGCCTCCATACCATAGACTAAGGAGAATGGAGTTGCCCCTGTTGAAGTACGCGCAGATGTGCGATAACCATGAAGGGCAAAAGGCAACATCTCATGCCAGTCTTTGTAGGTTACTGTCATTTTTTTTGTATGATTTTCTTGATGTTCTTGTTGGCAGCTTCCACCGCGCCGTTCATCTTTGGTCGATATGGAGAAGAATTACGATGCTTGATCTTGTACTGTGTGCAAAGTTCAGTAATCATTCTGTTGTTTAGATTTGTGCCATTGTCCGTGATAATCCGTTCAGGGATGCCGTACCGACAAATGAGATTGTATTTGATGAACCGGGCCACCACATTCTTGGTGACAGAAGCAAATGAAGCTGCTTCTACCCACTTTGTGAAGTAGTCAATAGCGACCAGGATAAAGCGATGTCCGTTGGAGGCAGTAGGTTTGATTTCTCCAATCATATCAATACCCCACATTGCAAAAGGCCAAGGAGCCGTCAGGGCGCTTAATGGAACTGGAGGTACATGTACTTTGTCAGCGTATATCTAGCATTTGTGACATGTTCGGGAGTGATGATGGCAGTCTGTTTCCATGGTAGACCAGTAATAACCTGCTCTAAGGATCTTTTTAGCCATTGTATGTCCACTGGAATGAGTACCGAAGGCACCATTGTGTATTTCTTCCATGATCTGTTCTGCTTCCTTCTTGTTTACACAACGAAGTAAAGTCGAGTCATGGTTGCGTTTGTATAAGGTTCCATTGCTTAGAAAGAATTTGGCAGCAAACCTCCTTAGAAACTTTCTGTCATTAATGGATGCCCCTTCAGGGTACTCCTGAGCTTCGAGATATCTTTTTACTTCATGGAACCATGGTTTTTCCTCGGTTCCTTCGGTATTGATCTCATTGAAATAGGATGGTTCATCTTGCCTGTAAATGGTGATCATAGGCGCCTCGTTGTCCCACCTGACTTTGAACATGGATGACATGGTAGCTAAAGCATTAGCTAGTTGATTTTCCTCGCGTGGGATGTGTTCGAAAGTGATTTCTTCGAAGTAAAGAATCAAACTCAGCACATATTCTTTGTAAGGAATTAGATTTGGGTGCTTTGTGTCCCATTCCCCTTTGACTTGGTAGATTACCAAGGCCGAGTCTCCGTAGACTTCCAGGAATTTGATTCTTAGATCGATTGCAGCTTTAAGACCCAGAATACAGGCTTCGTATTCGGCTATATTGTTAGTGCAATTGAAGCATAATCTGGCAGTAAATGGTGTGTAACTTCCTGCGGGGGAAATGATCACAGCTCCGATGCCATTGCCAAGTGCATTAGAAGCTCCGTCAAAAACCATAGTCCACCGGGATCCTGGCTCGGGTCCTTCTTCTGGTCCTGATGGTTTGTAGTCATTGACTAGCATAATGTCTTCGTCTGGGAAGTCAAAGTTCAATGCTTGATAATCATCCACTGCTTGATGAGCCAGATGATCAGCTACCACACTTCCTTTGGTTGCTTTTTGTGAAGTGTATTGAATGTCATATTCTGTTAAGATCATTTGCCATCTCGCTATTCTTCCTGAGAGAGCAGGTTTTTCGAACACGTATTTGATGGGATCCATCTTGGAGATTAGGAAAGTGGTGTGATTTAGCATGTACTGTCTTAGTCGGCGAGCCGCCCAAGCTAAGGCACAACAAGTTTTTTCGAGTAGTGAGTATCTTGTTTCACAATCGGTAAACTTTTTGCTAAGATAGTAGATTGCGTGCTCCTTTCGGCCGGATTCGTCATGTTGTCCTAGTACACACCCCATTGAGTCTTCTAACACAGTTAGGTACATTATCAGAGGTCTGCTTTCCACAGGTGGCAACAAGATTGGAGGTTTTTGGAGATATTCTTTGATTTTGTCAAAGGCTAACTGGCATTTGTCATTCCACCTTTCCACTTGATCTTTCTTCAACAGTTTGAAGATCGGCACACAAGTAGTAGTCATGTGGGCAATAAATCGGGCGATGTAATTTAGACGTCCCAAGAATCCTCTGACTTGTTTCTCGGTACGAGGTATAGGCATTTCTTGAATGGCTTTAACCTTGGCGGGATCAACCTCAATACCTTTGCTGCTGACGATGAAACCTAAGAGTTTGCCGGATCTTACTCCAAAGGTACACTTATTTGGGTTCAATCGCAACTTGTATTTCTTGAGTCTGTCAAACAACTTGTGTAAATGACCCAGATGTTCTTCCTCGGTGTTGGATTTTGCAATCATGTCATCGACATACACCTCTATTTCTTGATGAATCATATCATGAAATAGCGCTACCATTGCACGTTGATAGGTTGCTCCTGCGTTTTTCAGACCAAAGGGCATTACTTTGTAACAAAAGGTTCCCCAGGGTGTTGTGAAGGTTGTTTTTTCCATGTCTTCGGGTGCCATCTTGATTTGATTGTACCCTGAGAATCCGTCCATAAAGGAGAATACCTTGCATTGTGCGGTATTGTCAACCAGTACATCGATGTGTGGTAGAGGGAAATCATCTTTGGGGCTTGCCCGGTTCAGATCTCTGTAGTCCACGCACATTCTGACTTTCCCGTCTTTTTTAGGTACAGGGACGATGTTAGCTATCCAAGGAGGATAACTTACAACTTTTAGGAATCCGGCATTGAACTGTTTTTCAACCTCGTCTTTGATCTTTTTTGACATATCAGGCCTACTCCTTCGTAGTTTCTGTTTGACTGGAATGCTACCTTCTTTGATTGGCAGGCGATGAACTACAATGTCCGTGTCAAGGCCTGGCATATCCTCATAGGACCAGGCGAATATCTCGACGTAGTCTCGCAGCATTTGAATCAGTCTTTGCTTGATGTTGTGTTCTAAATCAGCCCCTATTTTGACTTCTTTCATTTCTTCGTTGCTGCCCAAGTTGATGACCTCAATTGGCTCCTCGTGAGGCTGTATGGCCTTGTCTTCTTGTTCTAGCAGCCTTGCAATTTCTCTTGGTACTTCACAATCTTCCTCACTTTCGTCCTCAGTTTGGTAGATCGGACTTTCAAAGTCATGACGGGCAATAGCAGAATCGTTGTTGACTGGATCCAGAGTGTATGTGAATCTGCATGTTAATTATGTGAGTATGTGTGAAGAAAAAAACATAGCTATTTGAAAGCGAAGAAAGAAGGAAAAAGGATCACAAAATTTAAATATGCAAGCGTCCCATGATTTTATTGAATGCACATGATCATGATATGATAAGCCCTTATAGAAGGACCAGTGTGCTAAGGCACACGGATTTCAAGCTCATGGTTCGATTGTTCAGGAACCACTTTTATCTTTGCACAATATACACAAAGAAAACAGGAAATGGCATTTACTCCTGGTCAAAGGAGATCACATCCTCAGCTTTCCATTTGTTCAATCCACTGTTGTGAGCAGGGGGTACCCAGCTGTTCCAGTTGCAGTTGTCTTTTTCATCTTCCACAGTATTGATTTCATTAGTGGGAAAATGAGCCGGTGATCCTTCGGGATAAGGGATATACTCTGCTGGATACGAGAGCCCAGGCCGAGATATCTCTGTTGGCTGAGCAAGATGCTCGATAAGGCCGTCCCATGCAGTCGGGATGATGTTTTGAATAGAGACTTCTGCATCTTGATAAGGAGTGTATGCTGACAGAAAGCAACCCTCGTTATTTGGTATTTCCCTGGCTTCTTCGAAAGCGAAATTGTCATCGTACTGTTCATCCCATCCAGTTGGGACAATGTCCTCCATAGCAATTTGTGAACTTGGAGGAGCGGAGTATTTCACCATATAGTCATATTTGCCGCTGGGTTCTCCTAACGTGTCCCATACTTCTTTGGGTGGATTTTTATATTGCTCAGTGACGGGACTTGTGAAACTTTCGTCATTTCCAATTTGATCACCCCATCCAGTCGGGGTAATGTCTCCCCTAGCAATATAAGAATTCTGAGGTGCGGCATACTGATAGTTATACCCACCGTTTGGTTCTCCCACAGCATCCCACATTCCCATGGAAATGGGTGGAATCTCATCTGGATATGGCTGAATGATATGGTTCAAGAACACTCCTTCATCTTCAATAGCGTTTACTTCTTGGCTGACGAAGTGTGACATTAATCCTCCAGAACGAGGACTTTGATCATTCTTTTGATTTTCACTATCATAGCCCAGACCTAGCTTGTCAGACTTGTAGGGTATATCGGGAAGCTGTCCCCATACTGTGCAATCACCCTGTTCAATCATGGCTTTGGCGTCTTTGAGAGAAGCCATAGTTGTAGTTGGAGTAGCAGGAATATGCTTGGTGGTAGAGACATCTGGGGAGACCACCTCAAATGATTGGCATGGAGTTTCGATGAATTCGTCCTCCAACTCAACATATTTGGAATTGCTTAGGTGACTAACCACATATTCCTCTTCGCCATAGACTATGACAATCTTTCCTTTTACTGGATATTTTAACTTCTGATGCAGGGTAGAAGTTACAGCGTTTGCCCCATGTATCCAAGGGCGTCCAAGTAAACAGGAGTATGCTGGGTGAATTTCCATTACGTAAAAGACAGAATCAAAGATCTGAGAACCCACTCTGATTGGGAGATTCACTTTTCCGTATACCGTTCTGGTTGACCCGTCAAAGGCTCTTACCACAACATCACTTGGTTGTAACACAATTCCTTCGAAGTCAAGCTTTTCTAGTACTGTTTTCGGTAACACGTTCAGAGAAGAACCGTTATCTACTAGCACACGAGATAGAGTGGTGCCATTACATTCAATGGAGATATGTAGGGCTTTGTTGTGATTTTTTCCAGCAGGGGTTAGATCCATATCAGAGAAACCGAGACCATTGCTCACGGTTAGATTGGCAACACAATTCTCAAATTGGTCGACTGAGATCTCTTGAGGCACATGCGCAGCTTTCAGGAACTTCATCAGAGCTTTGGCATGAGCTTCTGAATATTTTAGCAGAGATAGCATTGAGATTTTTGAAGCGGTGTGCCCCAGTTGCTCAACAATATTGTAATCACTCTTGCAGATGATTTTCAATATTTCCTCCATTTCTCGCTTTGATGGATCCTCAGCGGTGATCTCCACCGGGGTTTGAATTTGTTCAACTTGTGGCTCTTTGCCTCGAGTGTTGACATTTTGATTAGGAACTGGGACTCGGACTGGACCAGCAGCAACATTTGGAGAAATTTCTGGTGAAAAGATTCTTCCACTTCTCGTGATCTTGCTGGTACCCACAATATTACTCACAGTTGGAGTAGTTAACTTTGCGGTCTCTTCAGTCGAGGTACCCTGCTTAACTCCATGAACATAAACATTAGTGTCATATCCCCATGGGACAGCTTTGTCTGAGGAGTATGGAAATGGAGTTGGACTAGCAATGACTACTGATGCCACTTTGAGTGTAGCAGAAATTTTGAATGGAGCCTTGGCAGAGATTTTGAATGGTAAGCTGGAGATCACTGAGGCATCCTCTATTCTCATCCCGTTTGCAAAGACTTCGCACAGCACGTCCATAGGGGGGAGCCTCTCAAACATAATGATACGGCGATCCATCCATTTTTGAATTCCCATCCTCAGATTTTCACAACCATTGGGCAGGCAGGAGCAGTAAAAGCAGTCGGGGTCACATCCTGGGAAGTAACCAGCTCGGATTAGCTTTCCTTTGACTTTGCAGAGTGGAGTTGATAATTCGTTCACATCATAGATGTAAACAGTGTCCAGGATAGCGTTGACAGTTTTGTCATGCTTTGGCATAGGTGCTGTGATGACATTTGGAGTTTCTGGAGGATCGAACTCAATTTCCCCAGCATCTATCATATCTTGTATTTTATTTTTCAAGGCCCAGCAGTGATCTGCGTCATGTCCTGGACAGTTTGAGTGATAGGCACATGTCGCATCAGGGCGATAATTCGGAGAGGAAGTGTTGACATTCTTTGGAGGACCTCTTAAGGTGATCAGATCTGCTTTTAGCAAGTGCTGCAATGCCTGAGAGATTGGCATGCTGATTCTGGTGAAATTTCTTCTTGGTGCATCTGGTCGACGCGTATATTTTGGCTGTTGATCTTTTGGAGGTGCAGATGCGGAGATCAGAACTGCCCCTACAGATTGATGCTGCTCACTTTTGCGACTTTTCTGAATTTGTGTTGCATTGACCTCATTTCTCCCGCTGATGGGCCTTTTTGTAGTACCAGAGGAGGAACCTATTTGAATTTTTCCATTTTGAATGCCACTTTCGACACGTTCTCTGGTCAGTATCAGGTCAGTGAAACCTGATGATGAGCTTCCCAGCAAATGGCTATAGAAAGGGCCAGTTAAAGTGCCCATGAACATGTCAACTAGTTCGCGATCAGATAAGGGTGGTTGAACCCTTCCAGCCATATCTCTCCACTTTTGTGCATATCCTTTGAAACTTTCTTTTGGTCCCATAGACATGCCCCTTAGTTGAGTACGGGTTGGCGCAAGATCAGCATTGTATTGGTACTGTTTGTAAAAAGCAGCAGCTAATTCTTCCCAAGTATGAACCTTGGTATTTTCCAGCTGGTAGTACCACTCGAGTTGTGTACCCGACAGACTTTCTTGGAAGAAGTGAATCCACAACTTGTTATCCGTTGTATGAGGTTGTATCTTCCTTACATAGGATCTCAGATGTAGTTTCGGGCAAGAAACTCCATCATATTTTGCAAAGACAGGAACTTTGAATTTTGGAGGGATAACAACATCCGAGATGAGTCCTAGATCATTGAAATCTAAGCCAGGTATTTTTTGTATCTCCATAGCTTTCATACGGTCTTCCAGCTGTTGGTATTTTTCATCATCCGGTTCGTCCCCAGAATGATCATTTTCTTCATTTGAAGAGAGAGAGGGTTTAGCAGAACCCTGGTTGCTTTGATTGTCTTCTTGTTCATCATCACCGACTGTTTCAGGGATCGGTGGCTTTTTGAACTTTTTGACTGGGATTTAGATCTTCCTTTTCAGGTGACTCACGCCTACAGATCCTTTGGGCTTCTTTTTCTTCTTGATTATCAGGGCTTTCAGTTCTTGTTGCCCCTTTGCCAGTTCCAGAATTGCCACTTGAACTTGGGCATTCTGTGCTTCGAGATTCTTGATGCTCATTTCAGATTCCATCTCTTCTGACTGAAATAAACAGCGAGAAGATGAGAAATCCGTCATGTGAACCTGTTATGCAATGTGTATGACTGGATGCCATGTGTATGCAATGTATGAAATGTATGTGCAATGTATATGAATTCAATGTATGAAATGTATATGCAATGCATGAAGTGAAATGTGTGTGCAATGTTTCAAGGATCTTAGAGTTTAGATTTGTTAAAGAAGAAACAAACGTTAGTTAATCAATTTATTTCTTTTTTTTTGCTTCTTTTTTCTTTGCCTCATTTGGGCTTACAAGACAGAAATAAAATAAATGATCCTTCAGGTCTCCCGTGGACGCTTTCTCTTTGCCCCCAGGAATGTGTTGATCTGCTGTTCTTCTTGAAGCTGTCCGGTGAGCTCCAATATCCTTCTCTCATAGTCTTGACAGTATGATTTGAAGGTGTCTCTTTCCTCTTTGAGTTGAACCCAAGATTTTTGCAACTCTTCTAGGTCAGTTGGCATATCCGGGTGTAGAATAACTTGAGGTTCATATCCTTCGACCTCTGGTTCAATAGTCACAGGTAGAACAACAGGATATGGCATAAGGAGTTTCTGAGCATGAGTGCGGACCCATCTGAGGTAAGGTTCCATAGGAATAGAATTCCATTGCCCTAGAGTTTTGCTTTCTATTCTATAGACACTGCCCCATGCATGTATGAACCTTCGTCGGTGTCTATGAGAATCATTCTCGTAATCAAACACAATGCCATGGATAATCATGTCATGAGGACCGTTGCTCCTTGCATATCCGAATTGGCGTAGAGCTAAAGAGGGATTGTAAGTGATGCCTCCTTTGATGCCAAGGAGTGGCACATTAGGGTACTCTCCACAATGATCAATGATAGTAATATCTCTTTGAAAGAAGTTGTTCCACCGGATATCTGAATGAGACAAAGACATAATCCTGCGAGACCATTGCATTCTTTGTTCATTTCTCAACACTGATCGGGGAAGATGAAATGTAAACCACCTAGCCAGTAGTGGTATACAGCACATGAGAGTTCCTCGTTTCTTCATGGTACGAGTGTGTAGAGAATGTAGAATGTCTCCCAGCAATGTTGGTACCGGGTTACGGATTAGGAAAAGGTTGATGATGTGTACACTTATGAACTGGTCGGGATTTGGGAATAAAACCAACCCATAGATCAAAAGTGCCATAACTTCCTCAAAAGCTGGATAACTTTTGTTTTCTAGCAGTAGTCGAGCCTTTTCCAACAAGAACTTGGTAAGCAAACCCTTAACTCCACTCTTTGTTTCCCAATTGGACTCGATTTCTGATTTCCGCAGATGTAAAGCAGCAGCAATGACTTCAGGTTTTGGAATCCTTTCTAAACCAGTGAAAGGTAATTGATCTCGAATAGGTAATCCCATTAGTTCAGAGAATTCTTCCAAAGTGGGTACCAACTGGTAATCAGGAAAGGTAAAGCAATGATGTTCAGGGTCAAAGAACTGGAACAGGACCCGTATCATGTCTTCTTCAAATTTTGAGGTAACCAAATGGAGTAGGTGACCATGCCTTTCAGTGAATTGAACATTCCTGGGGAATTCTGACACTAAGTCTTTTAGTTCAGATGGTACAGTTGAGATGTTGATTCGGATGTAATCTCGAGTGGCGGGAGCCATTACCTGCAAAAACAAAGGTAAACTCTTTGATCCTTGAAGTGTTTGGTGCAAAAATGATATGCTTATGATGCAAACATGTGGCACATAAAAACAAATCAAACAATAGCCTTAGGTTTAAAGGCTTGCATGGAGCTGATAGGTGATACCCTCCCCACTGAAGTTGAGTTGGTTAAAACCTGTCCTAGAATAGCATTCGGGTTCTATGATCCTTGGAAGTAACATCTCAATACGACGCTCGAGCGGCCGATCAAAATATTCCTCGAGGATAACTAACTTCGATCAATTTCAAAGCTAGCCACTTAATAGGCCACAAGTCAAGTTCAACTAAAAAGGTTCTAAGACAAATTAGTGTTTAATGACATTTCGGAAGCCTAATATACTCCTTGATCGTTTTCAAGGGACATCAGTATAAACCAAAGTATCGCACTAACGATGACTACCAGATCAACCGTATCGGTACATGCCGTACAGTTTCCTTGGTCTATTGTCATATACTTAAGGTATCTCGAGATTCGGGTTAGAATCTTTCACACAAGCAAAATACCCAAACAAACCTTTGAAAAATAGAGCAATCAAGTCAATCAATTGAAAACATCGAAGTGATCTATTCTCTTAAGGTAACCCCTTTTGAAAACATTTTGTTTTTTTGAAAGAATCTCCCCAGCAGAGTCGCCAGTTCTGTGGACCTCCGATTTTTTAATCCCGGGCCATACCTCTGTTCTGTAGAGATACGTGAACTGACTCTTTTTTATCGCTTAATGCTTTCGCATTTTTGAAAATTCACAGAGTCGCCACCGACCTTTTATTTTATCCAATTAAGGAAAGGTTTATAAAAGAAACAGAAAAAAGACCTTTAAGAAATTCTGGGTAAGGGGGTAGGTTATACAAAGGGAAGGTGTTAGCACCCTTTGTATCCATGGTTATCCATGGGCTCTTAAGTTTGCTTAGCTCACTTGTTTTTTGATCACTTTTCAATTGCTCTGAAATTGCTCATACGTGGTTTCAAATACTTTTGTAAATTGAATTTTGTAATGATCCGTGTGTGGATGTATACAAAATGCTTGTTTATCTTTTGAAAGATGTTTTGAAAGGAACGTTAACTTTGTAATAATCCGTGTTTGAATGTATACAAAGTATTGTCTTTTTTTGAAAGTTTTGTTTTGAAAAACAACAGTGTATGAGAATTTTGTTTGTTTTGATTTGAGCAAGCAAACTAGGAGGTCTACCCTGAGTTGTAAGGTCTTTATCCTATTTCCTTTAAAAATCTATCCTTTCACCGGATATAAACGCAAGGTTCGATTTTGTACTCAAAATAGTAGAATTTTGACTTTGATTTTGAAAAGAATGAGAAGGGATTACCTTAAGAGGTGCAAGTGTGATTGTGTTTGTATTCAGATATTTTATCTTTGAAGTTAGTGATCTAACGGTTCAATTTTATCTTTGACATACACGCAGTTTATATTTGCTGGAAATTAAAATGCGAAAATGTAAAGTGCTGAAAGTAAATCTACGCTATTACATCGATTGTGCAGGAAATGTAAACTAGCCTATTTACATGAATTTGACATCCTATACATTTATCTAGGAATTTAAATTGCAAGAAAAATAAAAGGCATGTTTTTTTGGATTTTTTATGATTTATTTTAATTATGATTAATGCATGATTAATTAAATTAAAATGAAGAAAAAAGATGAAAATAGATTTAAACCTAGAAATTAAGTTTAAAATATGTACAAAATATTTGTCAATTAATTTTAAAACAAAACTAATTTTTTTGGAATTTTTGGAATTGATTTGAAATTGATTTAAGTTAATTAAAACATAATTATACAAATAATTATACCAATAATTAAAACTTAAAGATAAAATTATTCAAAATATGTACAAAATTAGTTTATAATATATAAACAATATTTAACATAAAGAACAATTTTTTTTATGATTTTTTGATTGGTTAGAATAATTAAAAAGCAAATATATAAATATATACTAATTAATTATGCAAAATATTGAAATTTTGAAGAAAAATAAAATATTTTTATTTCAGAAAATAATATATTATTTTAGAAGTCTAAAAATATTTTTTGTGTATTTTTTGGATTTTTAAAACTATTTTTAATTAATTTAACAAAGAAATTAAAATAAAATAGAAAATAAAAGGATACTGATCATGTGTGGTTGGATTGAGGGTCCATGATAAGGATTGTTTGATCTGGCGCGTTGGATGATTCATTAAATGAGATCAGATGGTCCAGAAATTGAGGCACGTGGTGATCAGTACACCTGCAAAGCACAGAATTAGAGGAAATTTTAAAAAAGTACGCGCGCTGGCTGTCCAATGAGGTGGGGACACCTCATCATCTTCAACCTCTCGCTAGGGCCTTTTACAGCGCTTTTATGAAAGAGCGCTGTAATTGATGAGCTTCATACCTGCAAAATAACGAATAGGGGTAAACGAGCATAGAAATCAGGCGCGATGGTACCATTGGATTCGTCTTGTTCCACTGAATGTAACCCTGCCCTTAATTTGTTTTAATTTTGGCCCTAATGAAGAACCCTAATTTTGAGCTAAGAAAACCCTAAAATGGTATATGCTACAAACAGCCATTAAAATCCAATTGAAGCTCCAGAAACGACCAGAGCTTCAAACCAAACACAATTATGCATCTACATCTTGTTAAATATGCGTGTGTTATGAGATATAAGTTGGTTTTAGTTTGAACAAACTGTGGCCTATATAGCTCGATTCAATGAGGTTTAAGACTTGGAAATGATTGGAATTGTTTCAGTGAAGCTCAGAGATGATGTTTGAGTGCTTAGTTTGTATTGAAATGGACTGAAATTAAAAACTCGAATTTGAATTTTCTTTGAATTTTTTCAAGTGATTACAAGTGTATATGAGCAAGGCTTTGTCTCTGATTCGTGTCCCCTTATGTTACTGAAGCATGCTAGCCTATTTATAAGCATTGAGTGCTTAGAATTGAAGCTAAAAAGCAACTAGTTGCCTTTGTGGAATTCTTGCATTTTTTATATTAAAAAAGCTTTGAATTATTGACCAAGTCCTCTTGTCTTCAATGCATCTGCCTTGCTCTTCAATTCTCTGCAGAAAGATGAAGATTCCTTGGGTGAGTCATGCTTGGAAATCAAGCTACCCATTATCCATCCATTTTCCTTTTAATTTAATCTTAAAATAAGATAAAATTATGCCAAAAATGGATAAAAAAGGTGTGGGCCTTGTCTTGGTCGTGGGAGGCCCATAACATCATGGAAATGATGTTTGAATGCTGAAAACTTGGCCCCATTTGGAAAAAATACATTTTTGAGCAATGTTGATTTCATGTATTTTCCCAAAATTTAGCCAACTTCAACAAGGTGTAAATCCCTCAATTTTTGTCATATGAAGGAGATCTTGCACTTTTTGGAAACCTCAAAGAGTCCTCTAACCAATGTCTTTGGTCTCATGTCAAAATGATTTTTGGTGCTCCTTGTGTGTCCTTTTGAAAAAAGTGTCTTTTTGTTGACTTTGAAAATGACCTGTAATGTCTTTGATCATATTTTTCAAATGGTGAATCCAATGACCATGGGATCAATGGCATTTGAAAGATAATTTAATTTCCTTCAAAACAAGCTTTGGTTTGAATTTTTTGGATGAAGGATGAGAGAGTTATGATCAGTCAAAGTTGAGTTGACTTTTCAGGCAAAAACCCTAATTTTGAATCTTAGGGTTTTGTTGATTTTTGATCTTTCCTTGATGAATTTTGATCATCCAATGATCAAATGATGAATCCTTTGACAAAATATGGACTTTGACAAAAAATTTCATTTTTGACTGTCTGTTGACTTTTTGGTCAAACGGGTTGTCTGTTGACTGTTTGAGCTGCTGACGGTGCGTCTGAGTGAATTGAAGTTTGAAAATTTATATGATGGTACTTTGAGATATATGGATGTGTATGAAATCCATTTGAGCTCTCAAAAACTTGTTGCTCCTGTAAAAACAAGAAAAACCCTGATTAGGGACTGTTTGTGTAGGAGACAGTTAAGCGTACCTGATTTTTGTGCAGTGTTGAGTCTCTGCTAATCGCGTGATATTCAGAAGACTTCTAGCACAAAGATCTTGGAATTTTGAATTGTGAAAGATTGATTTGATTGATGGTACAAAACACTGAGAATTGTACTGCCAGCAGTTTGGCTGTCAACTGACTGTTCAGGTATTGACGCAGCAGTTTAAAGTGAAAAATCAACAGTCAAAGTTAATTTTCTTTTTTGTTGTTTTTGTTTTTGTTTTATGTGAAAAATGAAAGTTTATTTACATGACTTGTTAAAAAAACACAGACATAATAAATAACTAATATTTACTGTATGCCAGTACAGTCTGAGTTTCCTGATTCTGCGCCTGCAAAAAGATTTAACTCTGTACCAATTGTGTCAGTACTATTTATCTGTAAATAAATAAATAGCATGTGTGAAGTAATAAACAGTATTTGGCGTTTGCGTAAGAATAAATTCAACTGCAGGCCAAATTACTGTATAAGAAAAATTCTAAAAACTAAGTATTTCATATGTCAGGATATTTGTTGAAATAAAAATCCATGATCATATGAGACTCTTAATTTTCAGATTGGAGTTTTCTTGAAAAAAGATGTGGGCAAATTTTGGGGTATAACAGTATCACATGTTTTTATTATCTTTTTATCATGCAAAAATTCAACAAAACTACAATGATTTTTATTTTCTATTATCATGTCAAAATATAACAAAAATATCAATGATTTTTATACTAAAAGAAATATAAAATAAACTAGCAAAAAAAACTAATCTAAAATAGAAAACTTATGTACACAAGGGGGTGTAGGGTCAAAAAATGGTATGCATTAGAGTAAGGGCGCAGGGCCCAACATGCTGGCCTAGCAGAGATTATTGTGGCAAAAAAAACAAGAGGAAGTGCAACTGGGCTCAAGGGAAGTGATACACAAGCAATTTGTAGCAAGGCCCAGGGAGGTTGTTTTTTGTTTTTGAGTTCAGCATGACCAAAAAACAGAGATGGTGCATGGGCTACTAGGGGTGTGAACAGAAATTCGTGAATGTGAGGCCCAAGGTATATGATGATCCAACATTCAATTAATCCAAATTTTAATCCAATTAAAATTATTTATTAACTAATTACTAACAGTGAAATATAATATCAATTAACAAAAAATTAAAAGAAAGGAAATCAGATTAGGGATTAGGTTACATGAAATTTTCCTCTTCTTATCACACGCACGCGAGAAACGGCGGCCGCTCCTCCTCATTCTCCGATCACCTTTCCGCGAGCATCACCGTGACGGTGTTCCGGCCACCACCGCAACGAGTCTTCCTTCATCTCTGCTCTTAGCTCAATCTCAAACTCTCTGCTTCAATCTCTCTTTCCTCGTCGATTTGCTCTCTCTCGATTCAGACTTCATTCACTCTCTGATTCAACTCAACGACCGGAGATCAGTCCCCATGTGTCTTCAATTTGATCTTAAAGATGATAAATCCAGGGAATATGCTTCGAAACTTCAGGTACCAACACCTCTTCAGTCTTTGCGCTCTTCTTCTTTTTTCTCGAATTCTGCGTCTTCTCTGAGTTCTTCCTTTTGAGTTCGATGTTGTTCGTCGTTCTGAGTTGTTTTTAGTGATGGTGATGTGAGATCACAGATGTGAATCGCGATGTTGATCAATGCGAGTTGCTGCGTGTCTGATATGAACGCGTTGTTTGTTGGAGTTGCAATGAAGAGAGGTGCGATTAAGATGAAGAACGGATGAAGATGAAGACCAGATTAAAGAACTGTGTTGATGTTTGTGGACGTGGAAGATGATGAAGAAAATTGAAATTGTTGTGTCGCGATGAAGATTGAAAGGATCGAAGGTCGAATCAGAGGGAAGATTGAAGTGTATGGAGGTGAGGTTCGATGCAATCAGTTAGAAATTTTTGGTATTTTTCTGTTATGGATTCTATTGTAATTTCTGTGATTTTTTGAAGATTGAAGATTGACACCAAGGTGATGACTATGCTCTGAGGAAGGTGAAGATCGGTTTTCTGGAGATTGAAGATGATGAAACGTGAATGATTCTATGATGACGCTCTATGGTGAAGATTGGAGATGGAGGTTTTCTGAACTCAGAGGTTTGTTACGTTTTTTTTTGGAATTCTGTTATGTGGTTTTCTCCTTTTTTTGTTATATTCTGAATCCCCTTTCTGTTATCTATTTTTTTCTATTATATTGAATATGCTGAGCTGTTACCGAACCGGTTCGGTCTTTTTGCAAATTGTAAACTTAACCGCGAGTGTTTGTATAAATGCAGCTGGAAGTTTGAAGTTCGGTTTATTCTGAAGTGCATGGACTTTTGCTGCAGTGAACAAGGGCAAAGTTTGGAGAATGAATCATCAATCGAAGATGAATCAATTGAAGATGAATTAGGAAGCTTCGCTTTTAAGGCAATTTGGTGTATTTTTTCTATGACTGTAACGTAACGTTAGGACATGGTAATGATTCAATTTTTGTAACGCTTTTAGATGTATTGTAAACTTCAATAGACAAAATCCTTCAATTATTTGAAACATTCTTCTCTTTTAAATTGAATTTAAAGTCCCAAAACCCTTTGATAAATGTCTTGCGTATCATCCCACGGTCATGGTGCGAATCCAACACAACGTTTGCCAACACCACAAAACTTTAAAATGATGATTCGAGTCTTGAAACTGGTGTACCAAAAAACCATATGAGTAAATCTTCCTTTTTAGCAAGCTTGAATTAACTCCTGACAAATCGTATGCTTAAAACTTTGGAGTCAATCAATTAATTTTGAACACAAATTTGAACTCGTTGAATTACTTGAATCGAACATAACTTTGTACACCACACTTGCACAAGAATTCAAATTGAAACCTTATATGCCAACTTTGATCCTCAATAAAATCTTAGTGGAACTGATTCATCCAGAAGCCATTGTAATCACCATAATAGCCAAGGTACCAGCACAAATAGGATACTTCTCACTTCATGATCCTTTATAGAACTCCATATTCAATGCACATCGCTTGAACGAACTTCACTTGAATGACTTGTGGGCCCTGACTTATTCTTTAGCAATTTATTCCACAGACCCTTTGATTTAATGATCTCGACACAATGGGAACTCTTTAATTTTTCTTGATTTTTTTATTGACGAAATAAACGCCATCCATAACTTATAACTCAAATAAAGAGGGCAAATTTTGGGGTGCAACAAGGGGAAAACTAAAAAAAAAATATTATCAGAGGGTTAAGCGAATTTCTCCGTTATTACAAGGGTGAAAAGTGGTATTAACCTTAATTATATAAAGCTAAAAAAGTTATTTAAGTAGATTTCTTAAAACAATATAACAAATTGACATTCGTAATAAAAAAATAATTAATTTAATTATAATTTTTTTTAATCTGTTTCACCTCATTTATAGATTTAATTTCTTTATTTTAAATTTAAATCGTTTTGGCCTTTATATAATGTTATTCTGAATTGGTCAAAAATTCAATATGGGGATCTATATGTTAGATTTATATGTTCAGTTCAACCATGCAAAATCCAAATATAAGTTATCCAATGTATATAATAATCAAGAGACATGAAATCTATAATGGACTTGAATGTTATAGTGTTAACCTTGTAGGTTTGTCTCGCGCCACATGATCGAAGATCAATGCCACCGTATTTGGAGTCCATTGATATCAATTACGCATAACTCTGGTTTCAGCACGGAACAGTGGCACCGTATGTGGGAAAGGATTTCAAATTCTTGCGAAATTCCACGATTAAATACGTTTGATCCAAAGTTAGATCACAATGGAGTCGTTGTTGGAAGAAGTAATTAGTCACATGTCTCGTGTCAGGGAACTCTTCTTCTAAACTTTCTTGATTCATTATATATTCAAATGAGTGTAATTATGAGTATTGAGAAAGAAACCTTAAGACGTAGACAATTCCCTCATTATCGCCAGATCTCACCCTATTCGAAAGAGAAACCAAAAGAATCCATAAATCAACGCTATCATAGTTGGAGAAACAAACTTCCACCATGAAATGGAAATCCTTCTTTGTCCTAGTAATAAGTCGTGACACTTTAAGAGACTCGGTCTACAGTGGAAGTTTGATCAATTCAAATATGGTTTTAGATGAACATGAAAGTATATCTCCTACACACTAGTCGAAGTGGAAGGAGAAAGAAAACTTCATGAATCTAACAATTCATCAAATGCCTACAGAGGGAGATATATTGGCCAAATCTACTCCTGCAGTCGGACCAGATGAAATGACACACACATCAACTCAATAACAAGGCGTCTTTTATAGAGGATAATGTTAGAACAAGATTGAGAATCTATGTTCAAAATCTGATTTTGATGATAACAAGCATATATTTTATGGGCAACAATTTTATTACTAATGGTTTCATCTAGTATGCAGATGTTAAGGTTTAAAGCATTATACAAGATACATCAGAACAAAATGATCTCCAATTTTTGAATACCCCTTAAGAGGAAGGAGTCTGTGAGTACTGAGACCATGTTTGTTCAGTCAACATAACCAGATTGTAAACTTCATTGGTTCTGTAATAGGACAAGCTATTAAACCTGATCCGAATGTTATACACGATGTTACAGCACCCAAGACTGAACAGATAATACATTGTAGAAGATAAATAACACAGTGAATTGTTAACCCAGTTCGGTCTAACTACCTACTCTGGGGGCTACCAAGCTAGGAAGAAGATTTCACAATCAGTAGTACTATTTTATGTAAACAACCTCTAGTTTACCTAGTCACTACCCAATGTAACCTTTATCTTAGAACTCCATCTAAGACAAGAGAACCTCTGCTCACTCCCTAGTGATACCTAACTGTTACAACCCTGTAACAGCTATTTAAACAATCAACAAGAAAAACTTACTTGATCTTGCTTCACAGCTTCAATCAAGAACATAATACTCAACTCTTACCTACAGGTTTCGAGTAAGAACAATAACTTCTATTACCTACAGGTTTCGAGAAGGACATACCAGCCATCCCACAACCTAGGTGGTCTACCTTTACAAACCCTAAAGACTACATTTTTTCAATACACGTTTTTCTTTTTATAACCTATTCCCAATTGGACTTGGGCTTACAATCGTAGCATTACTAGCTGTTACAAATCAGCAGATATCTTCTTCTAAAAGAAAGGTCTTCAATCACAAGTTTCCTAATTTATCTCTTAAATTAGAAACTGCTGAATCTTCAATATTCTGATTTGATTCTTCAATATTTTGACTTGATTCTTTTGACCTTTTGATAACACAATTTTATATCGTATATTTAGCTTAAAATCCATAAGTATTATTAGTATTTTCTTTTAATTATATTGTTTTATTATGATATTATGCGGGTATTTGCGATGTTTTAGGTTTTGCGTTCATATTGAGACTATTAGTGAAAAGAAGAAGAAATGGAGCAAAAATCATTATTATTTATTCTTAAAAGATGAAAGAGAGGTGTTGAAGTAAATAGAGGGGTGCAAAGAAGACCCAAAGGCCTACAGATCAAGCCCAGCCCACGAAGGAGCTGGAAAAGACCACTTCAGCACGTGGAGACGCCCGTCTCCAACGTCTCTCTGCCACATCACCAATAGGAGACGCCCGTCTCCCACCTTCCCTAAAAATTCTCCACTTGAGACGCACGTCTCAAGTCCGTTACTGAGTCTTCTTGAAGAAGTGGAGACGTGCGTCTCCCAAGCCCCAGTCAGAAGCTGCTACATTCACGGAACCAAACTGCAGAACCTCACCTATAAAAGGAGGCTGATACTTCAGTTCTCCAGGTCCGAATTTTTGCTAACGAAGTGCTGCCGAATTCATTTTTCAAGCATTTATTTTTCTCTGCATTTTTATTCATTGCTTTCTTTTCTCATAACAATTTCTACACCGGAAATTGTTGTGAACCTTTTATAGATCTAACCTTACGTTATATTTAGTTTTTGTTTTCCTTGCCTTTAAATTGTACGCCTAATAATTTCTGAAGAACGATCTAGCCAACCTGTGGCGGAAGTTCGAGTACTCCAAGATCCAGATTTATTTCAGATTTATTTTATTCAGGTTATTTATTTACTGCCTTTATATTATTTAATTGCATGATTGTATGCCTTTTAATATGCCTTTCATCATAAACCGAATAATTTTATGCATGTTTAACAGTATCAATATGTCTGGCTAATTAATTAAGATATCGGTATGTAAAGTAAGTTAACCGTGGGATCCAAAATAAATTGGCTTGAATATGTTTTATTAACTATCACTTGTTTTTGGTTTTATGTCTAATTTAAATTAATAGAGTCTTAAAATCAATAGAGCGAGAGTTTGAGGTTTTAAGGCCGATAAAGGTTAAAATCAATAGAGCGAGAGTTTGAGATCTTTAACTGGATAGTAGACATAAGACATTAGTTTTAAGGATGGCGATAGCGTATTAAAACTGATTAGAAATTATTTACTTTCAAAAAGTGTTTTTAAACCCGACGCGGGATGGCGAAAGCGTACGTTACGGAATACTAGCATGAGCCCAGTCAATAGAGCGAGAGTTTGAGACTAGGAGATTTAAGTAGATAACGACTTCATAAAGCGAGCATTTTATTAACTATGTTACTTTCAAAAAGCTTTTCTAAATCTAATGGGATGACGAGAGCGTACATTACGAGTTAGGATAGTAGTCTAAATCAACAGAGCGAGAGTTTGAGAGGAGGACTTTTAAACAACAGAATTAATAAAGAGTTTTAATTAAATAAGAACCATAGCCAATGGACCTTCGGATCGCCTAAGTTAAAAGAAATACATACTGATATCCGTTTATTATTATATTATTTAGATTTCACAATTACATTTCCCTTTAGAAACAACCAAGATATTAGTAGCCTTAGCTTTACATAGTAACCTTAGATAACGGTAGAACGATTCATAGTCCCCGTGGATTCGATATCTTTTAAAACTACACGACACGACTGTGCACTTGCAGTTATCAGATTTATAGACACGTAAAGTCGCGATCAAGTTTTTGGCGCCGTTGCCGGGGACTATTTAAGTCGATATTGTAACTCACTGTTACACCGTAGAGACTAGGGCAAATTCTTTCCTTTTTGTTTGAACAATTGTATGCCAAGTACTCGTTCACAAGGAGGAGAACTGATACAACGAATCAACGAGATCGAACGTTTTGTTAACGTAAGACGTCGAGCTTATCATCTTCCCAAAGTAGCACCAATTCCAATTTCTCAGGAATTGATCTTTACTGATCAAATCAATCAAATTACCCCGAAGTTAGAGATGGCTGCTCCTCGTCCTCTTAGAGACTATGCCGCTCCTTCACGAGCTGAAGCGCACTCAAGTATCACACCACCTGTGATTGAGGCGAACAATTTCGAACTGAAACCTTCATTGGTACAAGCTGTCCAACAGAACCAATTCTCTAGAAGCCCTGCAGACAATCCTAACCTCCATTTATCCGTGTTCGTGCAATATGCCGACACTGTCAAAGCTAACAACGTTAGCTCCGAAGCTATTCGATTACGCCTTTTTCCCTTCTCCATGAGAGATAGAGCTAGAGCGTGGCTTCAGTCCCTGCCTTCTAGTTCCATAACTATAGGGGATGAACTAAAGAGAGTATTCTTAGCTAGATATTTTCCGCCTAGCAAAACTGCTATGTTAAGAGGTCAAATCAACGGATTTACCCAAAAGATAACGAATCACTCTTCGAAGCTTGGGAACGATATAAGGACATGTTAAGACTATGCCCTCATCATGGACTCGAACTATGGTTGATCATCCATACTTTCTATGGTGGTCTACTCTATAACACTAAAATGACTATAGATGCCGCTGCTGGCGGAGCTCTAATGGACAAACCCCATGATGAAGCATACAACCTCATAGAAAACATGGCACAAAACCATTATCAATGGGGAGGAGAATGAGCTGCTCTAGAGAAAACCCAAACCAAAGGAGGAATGTACGAAGTAAGTGGTATAGACCGCGTTAACGCTAAAGTAGACGCTTTAACTCAAAAGATCGAGAACTTAACCATCACTCCTTCAGCCACTGCGGCTGTTGTAGCACCTAACTACGAGATTTGTGGATTAAATGGACATGTCGTTGCCGAATGTCAACTTTTGACTGGTATTCCATCCGATCAAGTAAACTACGCTCAGGGAAACCCTTACTCTAACACGTACTGTTAGAACAAGATTTGTTCTTATCAATTATCTTAGTTTTGATGATAACAATAATATGAATTTTGCTTAAGATAATATGGTACTCTAATCCAATGCAATTTCCCTTTCAGGAAATATATAAAGAGTACGCATAATTCAGCGCTCAGAAGTTGTGTCTCAAATGGTTCAGCATGCAACATCAGAACATGGTCTGGCAAGACATCAGAAGATGGTCGAAGCAGAATCAGAACATGGGTCTATGGAAGCATCAGAAGAACATGAGATCAGAAGCACTGAAGATCAGAAGATGGTATCACGCTCAGAAGCACTTCAAGGTCAGAAGATCAGAAGATGCTATGCACCAAGCTGTTTGACTCTGATGATATTCAAACGTTATATTCACAAAACATCAGATCAGAAGGAAGTACACGTGGCAGACTACGCTGACTGACAAAAGGAACGTTAAAGCTACTAAAGGCAACGTCAGTAGACACAGCGTGAACAAGGCTCGAGGTAGTTGACAAAAGCGTATAACATTAAATGCAATGCTGTACGGAACACGCAAAGCATTAAATGCATTCAACGGTCATCTTCTCAACGCCTATAAATATGAAGTTCTGATGAGAAGCAAGGTTAACGATTCTGCACCAAAACAACTTATATCAAACTTGCTGAAACGCTATTCAATCAAAGCTCAGAATCTTCATCAACTCACTACATTGCTGTTGTAATATCTTAGTGAGATTAAGCTTAAACGTTAAGAGAAATATCACAGTTGTGATTATCGCTTTTAAGAAGCATTTGTAAACTCTTGAATAGATTACATTAAGTTGTAAGGAACTAGAGTGATCGTGTGATCAGTATACTCTAGGAAGTCTTGGCAGTTGGCTGAGCAGTTTGTAACTAGAGTGATCAGGTTGATCAGTAGACTCTAGAAAAGTCTTAGGAGTGAACTAAGCAGTGTTCCTGGAGTGATCAAGTTGTGATCTGTAGACTCTGGAAGACTTAGTCGTGGACTAAGTGGAAAACCATTGTAATCCGTGCGATTAGTGGATTAAATCCTCAGGTTGAGGTAAATCATCTCTGCGGGGGTGGACTGGAGTAGCTTCGTTAACAGTGAACCAGGATAAAAATAATTGTGCAATTTATTTTTATCGTCCAAGATTTAAAGTCACACTTATTCAATCCCCCCCTTTCTAAGTGTTTTTCTATCCTTCACGTACAACCCTGGATGGAAGAACCATCCAAACTTTTCGTATAAGAACAACAATGCGTTGTACGCACCTGGACAAGCACCTGCTGTCCTACCTGGCTATCAAAAAGCGCCTGTAGCTGCTCCAAACACCCCTAGGAAGTCAAATCTAGAAATCACGATGGAAAACTTCATAGCTTCCCAACAACAAACCAACAAAGACTTCCTAAATCAAAACATTCATAATAGTGAGCAACTAAAACAATTATCAAACAAAGTAGATGCTTTAGCTACACATAACAAGATGCTAGAAACACAAATCTCACAAGTAGCTCAACAACAAGCACCTACTGCTGCCCCTGCTGGCACGTTTCCTGCTCAAACACAACCTAATCCTAAAGGACATGCGAATGCGATTACCCTGCAAAATGGAACAAACTACAATGGACCTATCGATCCTAGAACTCAAAACGCACCCATGTCACAACAAGAGCCAAAGGAAACCAAAAAGACATCAACTGATGATCAAACCGCCAAAATAAATGAGAACGACACCAAAGTGGAACCCAAAAAAGAAAAACCTTATGTCCCACCACCACCTTATAAGCCACCTATTCCGTACCCTCAGAGATTAGCTAAATCTAAAACTGAAGCGCAATTTAAAAAGTTTGTAGAACTTCTGAAACAATTAAATATAACCATACCTTTCACATAAACTATAACTCAGATGCCTTCGTATGCTAAATTCCTAAAAGAAATCCTTTCAAACAAAAAGAAACTTGAGGATAACGAAATTGTAACGCTTACCGCAGAATGCAGCGCTATAATTCAAAACAACATGCCTCCCAAACTAAAAGATCCTGGTAGTTTTTCCATACCTTGTGTAATAGGAAGAACTGTTATAGATAAAGCCTTATGCGATTTAGGAGTTAGTGTTAGTTTGATGCCTCTTTCGACCTGTAAGAAACTAAAACTTGGTGAGCTTAAATCCACGAGAATGTCTCTTCAACTGGCTGACCGTTCAGTTAAATACCCTGTAGGAATGTTGGAGAATATCCTTGTGCGAGTAGGTCAATTCTACATCCCAACTGATTTCATCATCATGGATATCCAGGAAGATTCTAACATGGAAAACTAACCTTTGAGGTTGGAGAAGAGAAGATTGAATTTATTCTATCTCATTTCTTAAAAGCACCCGCAATTGACGACACATGTTGTTTCATGGACATCACTGACGAATGCGTCAGAGAAACGAAGATCGAACCACTCGAAAACCCTGAAATTCTTGAAATCCCAATAACTAAAACATCTGATGATAACACGTAAGAAGAAAACCAAAACCTAAGTTTAACCGAATGTTTAGCATTAACACCCGATCCTACACCTGCTCCTAGTAAACTGACTGACGAACTCAAAACACTTCCTAAGAATCTAAGGTATGAATTCCTAGACACCGAACTTGAACGACCTGTAATAGTCGATGCTGACTTAGGTCCGATTGAAACCGAAAAATTATTAGAAGTCCTAAGGAAATATCCAACAGCTTTAGGGTATAAGATTTCTGATCTCAAAGGAAGCAGCCCCTCTGTCTGTATGCATCGAATTATGCTCGAGGAAGACTCGAAAACCTCTAGAGAACATCAGAGGAGACTTAACCCGATCATGAGCGAAGTAGTTAGGAAGGAAGTTCTGAAACTATTGGAAGCTAGGATAATATACCCCATATCTGATAGTAAATGGGTTAGTCCTATTCATGTAGTACCTAAAAAAGGAGGAGTCACGGTGATAAAGAATGAGAAAGGAGAAACTATAACCAAAAGAGTTGAATCTGGTTGGCGAATGTGCATAGATTACAGAAAACTAAATAAAGCCACTCGTAAAGACCATTTTCCCTTGCCATTCATAGATCAAATGTTAGAACGCTTAGCTAGACATTCACACTTCTGCTACTTAGATGTTTACTCTGGTTTCTTCCAAATCCCAATCCATCCTGATGACCAAGAGAAAACAACTTTCACCTGCCCTTTTGGAACCTTTGCCTACCGACGAATGCCATTCGGATTATGTAACGCACCTGCGACATTCCAAAGATGTATGATGGCAATATTCGCCGACTTCCTAGATAATATTATGGAAGTCTTCATGGACGACTTCTCCGTATGTGGACAAAGTTTCGAAGGATGTCTTGCGAATTTAGAAAAAGTTCTAGAACGTTGCGTGAAGGTTAATTTAGTCCTGAATTGGGAAAAGTGTCACTTTATGGTACAAGAAGGGATTGTGCTAGGACATATAGTGTCAAATAGAGGAATTGAAGTAGACAAAGCTAAAATAGAAGTTATTGAAAACCTTCAACCTCCAAAAACCGTTAGAGAAATACGAAGTTTCTTAGGACACGCTGGTTTTTACCGACGCTTCATTAAAGACTTCTCGAAGATAACTAAACCGTTAACCGAATTATTAATGAAGGACGCCGATTTCGTCTTTGATGACAAGTGTTTAGAAGCCTTCAAAACTCTTAAGGAAGCATTAATCTCCGCACCTATCATGCAACCTCCTGATTGGACTGAACCATTCGAAATAATGTGTGATGCAAGCGATTACGCTGTAGGCGCTGTCCTAGGTCAAAGAAAAGATAAGAAACTTCACGTTATTTACTATGCAAGTAGAACTATGGATGAAGCTCAAATGAACTACGCTACAACTGAGAAAGAGCTTTTAGATGTAGTTTTCGCTTTGGATAAATTCCGCTCATACCTAGTAGGAGCCAAAATAATAATATACACCGACCACGCCGCTATTAGGTACCTATTAACTAAAAAAGATCCTAAATTGAGACTCTTAAGATGGATCTTGCTATTGCAAGAATTTGATTTAGAAATAAGAGACAAAAAGGGAACAGAAAACGTAGTAGCAGACCAGCTGTCTCGCTTAGAAAACCTAGAGCCTGAAACCGTACCTATTAACGATGATTTTCCTTATGATAAACTTATAGCTCAACTAGAAAGAAATGCTCCCGACGAACCTGCCGCAACCACCTTTGCAATGACCATTACACCCTGGTATGCAGATTTCGTAAATTATTTAGCCGCTGGTGTACTTCCCCCTGATTTAAGC
This sequence comes from Vicia villosa, assembly GCF_029867415.1. NCBI lineage: Eukaryota > Viridiplantae > Streptophyta > Magnoliopsida > Fabales > Fabaceae > Vicia > Vicia villosa. Next base: position 49,918,151 of record NC_081185.1, read on the forward strand.
TACCAACAAAAGAAGAAATTCTTCCATGACCTGAAACAATACTATTGGGACGACCCTCTTTTCTTCAAGAGAGGCCCCGATGGAATATTTAGACGTTGTGTACCCGAGGAAGAAATAGGAAGTATAATAACGCATTGCCATTCAGCCCCTTATGGAGGACATGCTAGCACGTCTAAAACCCGTGCTAAAATCCTCCAATCTGGACTCTATTGGCCTAACCTGTGGAAAGACGTTCACTTTGCCGTTATAAACTGTGATAGATGTCAACGAACTGGAAATATCTCGAGACGAGACGAAATGCCTCAAAAAGGCATTCTAGAAGTAGAAATATTTGATGTATGGTGTCATACCCCAAAATTTGCCTTCTTCATCCCATCTACAATTAGGGTTTTATCCAAACAACATTCCATAAGTCAAGAGTCTCCTGAGGCTAGGGTTTGAGGTTCTCTTGAAAAGATCAAAAAGATGAGGTTCTCAATCAAAGCTCTATGGTTCATGATGACCCAAGATAACTCTATGGCAAAAGTCAAAGCTCAACTCCAAAAGTTACCTGCTCAAACAAACTCCAAGATTCACAGTCAACTGATTAAACCTAAAAGTCAACCACAATCAAAGCAGGGTCCAAACCTCTGATCATTGATCAAACATCAAGTATAGAAGTGTATATCCATCATTTGATCAAAATTTGATCATGATTTATCAATAGAAACTCAGAGATGAACAAATACAAAAAGGTTCAAATTAGGGTTTCTCTAGGAGAAAGTCAACTCAACTTTGACTGACCATAACTTTCACATGGAACATAAAAAATTCCCCACTCAAAGCCTATTTGGAAGGAAATTGGATTCTCTACAGCTTTGTATTTCACAAGCCAAGGCCAGAAATGCACCATTTGAGAGATATGGTACAAAAGATTATAGGTCATTTTTAGAAGTCAACCGAAAACAGTTTTTTGTCAAAGGCCATATCATCGAGATAAAATCTCCAAATGAAAAATATGTTCCAAAGTAACTTATAGAGGATATCTTGAGGTTTCCAAAAAGTCCTAGAACTCGTCCATATCTTAAAAATTGGGGGAGATATGCCTTGTCAAAGTTGGTCGATTTTGGAGGCGAAATGTGAAATAAATGGTTCAATATTGAGTTTCTTCCAAATGGGCCTAAGCTTTCATGCTTGAAATATGTTCCTATTATGGTCCACGACCTCCAAACGCCATCCTTTCATTTTTCCATCATTTATATTATTATTTTAGATTTTTATTTGATTAAATTCAAAATAAAATCAAGAATAAATCAAGGAGAGGTCAATTAAGAAGATGGAAGCATTTAAATTGATAAAAATCAATTATGTATTGATTGGTGAACCAAAGGAAAGATTGGAAGATGATTTGTGAAATTAGATGCAAATATGGAAAGTTGTAATACAATTTTCAAATCTCTCTCAAATCACATTTTAATCTTCATAAATTGCAAAGATTCAAATCAAAATTCTTAACCTAAATGCTGTGACTATAAGAAGACAATATGATCAAGTCAAAAGGGGTTCTTGGGACGGAAAATTGGAGGCATAAAGGCAAAACCGAATTCATAAAAAAGTGAAGAAAAATCAAGTTTTGCTCTTGGTGTTGGAGGTTGATTCAAGGAGTCTTAAGCATCCCAATCAATTCCTTGGTGTCTCTGGAAGCTAACCCAATCATCGCCTTCAACTCAGCCCGCACGGAAGCGAAATCATACGCTCACCAAAGAGCAAAAATTTCTTGAACTCGATTCGATGCCCACACGTATTCTGCACTTGAGTTAATTATATATTTGTGTTTGTATTGATGTTGTGGTTCTATCTGGGTACTTTAATTTGAGTTTCATTGCAGGCTGAGAGTTCCACCATTATTAGGGTTCTAAAGCTTTAATTTGGGGATATCGGATTACCCAAGGAATTGGCCGGAATTAATGGCTCATTTGGATTCGTAGGGAGGATTATGGTCTACCTGGGTTATTATTATGCATTAACGTGAGGATTTGTTGCAGATCGGTACCAAAGCCATGGGGACGGAACGACGTCGCGAAGAAGAAGAAAAAAGGCCTTATCCGCGCGCTTCTGCAGATTCAAAATCCATCAATTGATTTTGTATTTAATTCATAACGTGTGGTATAACATCAGCAACATTGTCGTAGCCTAGTGGCAAGGCACGCTTTGGGTTGGCATCAGGTAAAAGAACCTGGGTTCGATTCCCAGGTAAAGACCTTATTTTTAGCAAACTTAATTCTCAGATCCGGTGTGCATGGCTTTATGCGCCCCATCACAGGCCCTTCAATCATCACCATAGGATTGTTCCAGAGCTAAATCCAACGTACCAGAACTGAAGGCGCATGCCATGGACCTTTACCCTTGCCACACAGGATTACTGTCCATATTTTTATATAATTTCTATTTACTTTATTATTTGAATATCTAGATTTAATATTAATTGATTAGTTTTAATTTAATTGGTTTATTTAATTAAGATTAGAATAATAAAATTAGGATTAGGGTTAGGATTATGATATGTCTCGATTGTTTTGATTATTCGACTTAATTGATTTTAATTATTATAAATCACAAAAAAACCCTAAAAGGATCTAAGATATTAGGGTTTGTTCAATCCCATTAGCTTTTTAGCCGAGATATTAGGATTTAATTTATTATTCGTTCCGACTAAATCTATTAGTCGTAATGGTTAATAATCGATTAATTTAATTAATCAAATCCAATAATAAAAATATATCTATTTTGCTAAATGGTTTCAACCATCTTATTGGTTGCGATGATTAGCATATTTCCCAATAATGAAATTCGTTATTATTTTTAATCAAACCTATTGATTATGAGGGGTGACGATGAAATTAAATAATTAAAATACATCCATTTACTAAAAGTGATAATCGAATCAATCGATTAGAATTGCCAGTAAGTCTTTATCAATCTGTTAATTATGGTGATTAAATCTATTAGTCATCGCGATTAATAGTACAAATTAAACCAGGGTTGTACGCCCAAATTCTAAAACACTTCCCAAACCTTTTCAAACTACTAGTACCAAACTACGGATTTTCATCCTTTTCAATCAGGCAACTCAAAATGCCTTTCAAAGCACAAAACAACTTCAAACACCTCCATATCAAATTCTAAGGCGTACAACCCTGTCCCCGAACTACGTTGACTCTGATTCTCCATAAGGAGATACGTAGGCACTTGGCAACAAGGCGAGTCCCCTCCCCCATAAATCTCATTTTTTCCTGATTAAATTATAAACCCTAATTATGTTAATTATTGCCATTTGCCTTATAACTTTCTGTCACCTTTCTTTATATCAACCCTATGATGCAAACCTTAGGAAAGGGTTGAGGGTGCCTAACACCTTCCCTCGACCTGAATATAGTATCTTACCCCGATCTCTTAACTGCGCGAGGTTTCCTATTCGCCTTGGTAGAATAGGTGGCGACTCTAATCTTTAATTTTTAGGGCAGGTTGCTACAGCTGGCGACTTTGCTGGGGACAACTATAATGGTGAATACTATGTGTAACACCCTTCTAAACCCCGCGGAAATTAACATTAAAATCAGAGTAAAACATGAAGAAGAGTATTACAACGCCAACAAAATAAACAATATTCATGTCATGCCATAAAGGAACGATAAACCAAAAATTATTCAGGTAACATGTTAACACAGCGGAATATTCTTAACAACTGAATAATCAAACATCTGGAGTCAAAGACTCATAATTCAACCATAAACCATAAACAAAACAGAAGTTTATCAGCCAATCCTAAAATAACGTTCCCGGTGTTACACGACCAGAGCATGACACTGACCCAACCGACTCTAACGAACTACTCGACGAGCTAATCCTCACCAAGTACACAAGCTACTCCTCAATCTGAAAAATAACAACAGTAAGGGTGAGTTTCATTCGCATTAACAAATGTTATAGGTATATAAACAATACAACTTCATCCATACATTATTCACCCAAATCAATTATATTCAGATAATATAACAACACACATACCAAAATACACACAAATCATAACATTGGACAACTTCCATTCATGTTACAATTATACACAACAACCTAATGCAATGCAACTAAATGCATGTGGTACCAAACATGGGATAACCCATCTCACCGATCCACCACCATAAAGATTCGGCTACTTCTCTCACCAATTCCACACAATGGGAATTAGCTACCGCTGTCCCACCACCATAAGGGATACAGCCCGCAACATGATTATGAAATGCATGCATCACATACCGCATGCTAATCATCAACACCAAACAACTGAACAATCATAATCATCAACCAATGCAATAACAATATAAACCACCACAACCAATTAAATCAAGTGTTTAGATTAAATTCGAGTCACAACTCAAACACCATTTTATTGCATATATCACTGAATTAGTCTCACTATGTTCGAAACGGCACATCAAACAGACTAACAGTTAAAAAGTTATACACCGTTAAACTTTAACAAAAAAAATCCCAACAGCACAGCACGCGGCGCCAACATCCACACGCGGCGCGAAACGGGGAAAAATTACGCCTTCGCGGCGCCAACCCCTGCACGCGGCGCGACGCGAGGAAAAGTTACGCCTTCGCGGCGCCAACACAGGTACGCGGCGCGACCTGTGCGTATCAAAACATCTTACCATTCAGTCCACCTGTTCGCGGCGCCACCCTGTGCACGCGGCGCGAACCGGTGATTTCAGAAATCCCAACCTGCAGAAAACAGCATTCTATGCCTCCCAAATACTCTCAAATCATACCAGTACGAATTTCAGCAGAATAAATCACACGTACGACATAAAATGCACGTTTACACATACTTCTAGTCAGGTTTAACATCATTGTTCATCACCAATCATCAATCACAACCTAAATTGAATTAAAGTTCTATAAACCCCAAAACCCCAACCCGACATATAATCCAATTCGAAATCCTAACATACAAATTCCATCGAATCATTCATACATCCCATAATAGAGGTTAATGAGAAGAATCCCCCCTTACCTCGATGTCGAATTCTTGAATTCTCTTCCTCTTCGCACTTGCTCTTCTCCCAATTTCACGTTCAATCTCCTCTGCTCCCTTTTGGTTCTTTTTCCACAAAAATACTCCTCTTTTCTATTTTTATGAAAATATAACTTTATTTTAGAAAAGGGCTTTGCAACTGATACACCCCCCAACTGCTACTTGCAACACTGGCCCATTAGCCTTATTTCATTCCTATTCCCAAATAATTCCACTTAATTCTAATATTTAATAAAAAATTAATTAAATTAAACAAAGAATTTTATGGGGTGTTACAACTCTCCCCCACTAGAAAAGTTTTCGTCCTCGAAAACATACCTTAGGCAAAAAGTTCTGGGTAGGAGTCCTTCATCTGGCTCTCCAATTCCCATGTAACATTTCCACCGGCTGGTCCTCCCCAAGCTACTCTGACCAACGCTATCTCCTTGCCACGCAATTGTTTCACCTTCCGATCTTCAATCCTCGTAGGCAAAGCTTCAACTGTCAGATTATCCTTTACCTGTACATCATCCACTTGGATAACATGTGACGGATCAGCAATGTATTTCCTCAACTGCGACACATGGAATACATCATGCAGATTCGCAAGTGTCGGTGGTAACGCAATGCGATACGCCACCTCTCCCACTCTTTCTGAAATCTGAAACGGACCAATGAAACGCGGAGTTAATTTCCTTGACTTTAGAGCTCGTCCGATACCAGTCATAGGTGTAACTCTTATAAACACGTGATCTCCTTCTTGAAACTCAAGAGTTCTCCGTCTCTTGTCATGATAACTCTTCTGACGACTCTGAGAAACCTTCATCTTCTCCTGAATCATTTTAATCTTTTCTGTCGTTTCTTGAACAATCTCTGGTCCAATCACCGCACTTTCGCCAGATTCATACCAACATAAAGGCGTTCTACATCTCCGACCATACAAAGCTTCAAACGGAGCCATACCAATGCTCGAGTGAAAACTATTATTGTAGGTAAATTCGATCAATGGTAGATAACTATCCCAAGTACCACTCCTTTCTAACACACAAGCACGCAATAAATCCTCTAGCGATTGAATAGTTCTTTCTGTCTGTCCGTCCGTCTGCGGATGATAAGCAGAACTCAATCTCAGCTTAGTACCCAAAGCCTTCTGCAAACCTTCCCAGAATCTGGATGTAAACCTTGGATCTCTATCTGACACGATACTCGAAGGAATACCATGTAAACTCACTATCTTCTCAATGTACAATTGAGCCAGCTTCTCCATTGAGTAATCCATTCTCATTGGTATAAAGTGAGCAGACTTAGTCAACCTATCCACTATGACCCAAATGGCTTCATAGTTCTTCACCGTTCTCGGCAATCCAGAAACAAAATCCATAGATATACTATCCCACTTCCATTCCGGAATAAATAACGGTTGCATAGCTCCATAAGGTTTCTGATGCTCAACCTTCGACTTCTGACAAGTTAAACAAGCATAGACGAATTCAGCTATTTCTTTCTTCATTCCAGGCCACCAAAACAGCTTCTTCAAATCATGATACATCTTGGTCGCACCAGGATGTATACTCAATCCACTACGATGTCCTTCTTCGAGAATACTCTTCCTCAATTCAGAAACATTAGGAACACAGACACGATTACCAAACCTTATAATACCATTCTCGTCGATTCTGAATTCACCTCCCTTGCCTTGGTTAATTAGAGTCAATTTATCCACTAACCCTACATCAACTTTCTGACCCTCTCGGATCTCTTCCAGAATGCCACTAGTCAACTTCAGCATGCCCAACTTAACACTGACAGGAGTGTCTTCGCATACTAAACTCAAATCTCGGAATTGTTCAATTAAATCCAATTCTCTCGCCATAAGCATAGACATGTGCAAGGACTTCCTACTCAAAGCATCGGCAACCACGTTTGCTTTACCCGGATGGTAATTCAGCCCAAAATCATAATCCTTGAGGAACTCTAACCATCTCCTTTGCCTCATATTTAGCTCTTTTTGATCAAATAGATACTTCAGGCTCTTGTGGTCACTAAACACTTCAAATCTTGAACCATATAGGTAATGCCTCCACAACTTCAACACAAATACCACTGCTGCCAACTCTAAGTCATGAGTCGGATAGTTTCTCTCATGCACCTTGAGTTGTCTCGACGCATAAGCGACTACCTGTTGATTCTGCATCAGTACACCTCCTAATCCTGACAACGAAGCATCACAATAAACAACAAAAGATTCCGCCGGGTTCGGCAAAATCAAGATTGGTGCACTAGTCAATCTCCTTTTCAACTCTTGAAATCCTTCTTCACATTTCGAATCCCAGATGAATGCTTGACCCTTCCTAGTCAACTTAGTTAACGGTAACGCTAACTTCGAGAAACCTTCAATGAACTTTCTATAGTAGCCCGCAAGACCAAGGAAACTACGGATTTCGGAAACTGACTTCGGAGCTTCCCATTGAGACACTGCTTCTACTTTCGTTGGGTCAACGGCAATACCATCTTTAGAAATTACATGCCCAAGAAAGCTTACTTCACTTAGCCAGAACTCACACTTTGTCAGTTTCGCATAAAGTTTCTTTTCCTTCAGTAGTTCTAATACCACTCTCAGATGCTCTGCATGTTCTTCTTCACTCTTAGAATATATTAGAATGTCATCGATAAATACCACCACAAACTGATCCAAATAGGGATGGAAGATCCTATTCATATATTCCATGAAAACCCCCGGCGCATTAGTTACTCCAAATGGCATCACTGTATACTCGTAATGACCATACCTCGTTCTAAATGCTGTTTTCTGAATATCGTCCGTCTTCACCCGAATCTGATGATATCCCGACCTCAAGTCAATTTTGCTAAACACCCTCGCACCGACCAGTTGATCCATTAAATCATCAATCCTCGGTAATGGATACCGATTCTTGATAGTAACTTTATTCAGCTGTCTATAATCCACACACAGTCTCATAGAGCCTTCTTTCTTCTTTACCAACAACACCGGCGCACCCCCACGGCGACACACTAGGACGAATGAATTCTTTTTCCAGTAACTCTTCCAGTTGACTCTTCAATTCTGCTAATTCAGATGCCGACATACGATACGGCGCCATCGACACAGGACTAGTTCCAGGGACTAACTCAATAGCAAATTCTACCTCCCTCTCTGGCGGTAACTCTCTTACATCTTCTGGAAAAACCTCTGGAAATTCACATACTACTGGTAAATCACTACTCACCGCTTTCTCCTTCACTTCCATGGATGCAATCAACATAAACACGGCGGCCCCGTCCTTCATGGCTTCATCCACTTGTCTAGCAGTCATTGCTAAATCCTCGACTCTGACATCTTCAGGAAAAATAACTGTCTTCGTGAAACAGTTGATATGAACCCGATTAAATTGCAACCAATTCATACCCAGGATGACATCAAGTTGTTCCAACGGAAGGCATACTAAGTCCATTCCGAACTCTCTACCAAAAATATCAATTGGACAGTTCAAACAGGCAAACGAAGTAGTCACTGAACCCGACGCAGGAGTGTCAATGATCATACTTCCATGAATATCAGATATTTCCAAATTCAGACGTTTAGCACAATCCAATGAAATAAACGAGTGAGTTGCTCCAGTATCTATTATTGCAATTAAAGGAGTGCCATGGATAAAACACGTACCTTTAATCAATCGATCCTCCGGAGTAGTTTCTGAACCTGATAAAGCGAAAACTTTACCCCCAGTTTGATTCTTCTTTGGCTTAGGACACTGTGGACTGATATGGCCCTCTTCACCACAGTTATAACAAGTCACAGTCCTTCCCTTGCAGTCAGCAGCAATGTGGCCTGCTTTACCACACCGATAGCACTTCTTCTCTTCACTTTTGCACTCGTGCACCCGATGTCCAGGTTCCCCACACTTAAAGCACTTAACAGGAGCACTAGAGTCTCCCCCACTAGGCTTCTTGCAACTTCCAGCTTTATAATTACCTCTACCATATGGTTTACCACGGTCCATAGGCTTCTTCCCTTTCTTGTCAACTAACCCACGGGAGTGAGATGACTTCAGCTTCAGGTTGTCCTCTTCGTAGATTCTACTACAATCTACCAAATCAGCAAACCGACGAATCCTTTGGTACCTGATTCCCTGCCTAATTTCATCACGGAGACCATTCTCGAACTTAACACACTTCGAAAATTCGCTCGCTTCATCATTGTTATAGTGAACATAATACTTTGCTAGCTCCACAAACTTGGACACATACTCTGGCACAGTCATGTTACCTTGTGTCAGCTCCAAAAATTCAATCTCTTTCCTGCCTCTAACATCCTCAGGAAAGTACCTCCGCAAGAATTCTCTCTTGAACACAGCCCAAGTGATCGCTACGCCTGCAGATTCAAGTTCATCTCTACTAGCCATCCACCAATCATCAGCTTCTTCAGACAGCATGTGAGTCCCGTACCTCACCTTCAGATTTTCAGCACAATCGATCACCCTGAAGATCCTTTCAATTTCCTTCAGCCACTTCTGAGCGCCTTCGGGATCGTGCGTGCCTTTGAACAAAGGAGGATTGTTCCTCTGAAAGCTATTCAGCTGCCTGTCAGCTCCAATACCAGCTCCATTGGCATTCCCTCCCAACACACCAGCAATCATGCCCAGAGCCTCAGCGATCGCGTCGTCATTTCTTCCCCCTCTTCCGGCCATTGTTCTGCTAAATATCAGACAATATTTATTAGAACAAGAAGTATCGACAGTGTCAATTTTACACTAATCGTATACGAAGGATTATCTGACACTAAGACTCTGACTCAAACGACCGACTATGCTCTGATACCACTATTGTAACACCCTTCTAAACCCCGCGGAAATTAACATTAAAATCAGAGTAAAACATGAAGAAGAGTATTACAACGCCAACAAAATAAACAATATTCATGTCATGCCATAAAGGAACGATAAACCAAAAATTATTCAGGTAACATGTTAACACAGCGGAATATTCTTAACAACTGAATAATCAAACATCTGGAGTCAAAGACTCATAATTCAACCATAAACCATAAACAAAACAGAAGTTTATCAGCCAATCCTAAAATAACGTTCCCGGTGTTACACGACCAGAGCATGACACTGACCCAACCGACTCTAACGAACTACTCGACGAGCTAATCCTCACCAAGTACACAAGCTACTCCTCAATCTGAAAAATAACAACAGTAAGGGTGAGTTTCATTCGCATTAACAAATGTTATAGGTATATAAACAATACAACTTCATCCATACATTATTCACCCAAATCAATTATATTCAGATAATATAACAACACACATACCAAAATACACACAAATCATAACATTGGACAACTTCCATTCATGTTACAATTATACACAACAACCTAATGCAATGCAACTAAATGCATGTGGTACCAAACATGGGATAACCCATCTCACCGATCCACCACCATAAAGATTCGGCTACTTCTCTCACCAATTCCACACAATGGGAATTAGCTACCGCTGTCCCACCACCATAAGGGATACAGCCCGCAACATGATTATGAAATGCATGCATCACATACCGCATGCTAATCATCAACACCAAACAACTGAACAATCATAATCATCAACCAATGCAATAACAATATAAACCACCACAACCAATTAAATCAAGTGTTTAGATTAAATTCGAGTCACAACTCAAACACCATTTTATTGCATATATCACTGAATTAGTCTCACTATGTTCGAAACGGCACATCAAACAGACTAACAGTTAAAAAGTTATACACCGTTAAACTTTAACAAAAAAAATCCCAACAGCACAGCACGCGGCGCCAACATCCACACGCGGCGCGAAACGGGGAAAAATTACGCCTTCGCGGCGCCAACCCCTGCACGCGGCGCGACGCGAGGAAAAGTTACGCCTTCGCGGCGCCAACACAGGTACGCGGCGCGACCTGTGCGTATCAAAACATCTTACCATTCAGTCCACCTGTTCGCGGCGCCACCCTGTGCACGCGGCGCGAACCGGTGATTTCAGAAATCCCAACCTGCAGAAAACAGCATTCTATGCCTCCCAAATACTCTCAAATCATACCAGTACGAATTTCAGCAGAATAAATCACACGTACAACATAAAATGCACGTTTACACATACTTCTAATCAGGTTTAACATCATTGTTCATCACCAATCATCAATCACAACCTAAATTGAATTAAAGTTCTATAAACCCCAAAACCCCAACCCGACATATAATCCAATTCGAAATCCTAACATACAAATTCCATCGAATCATTCATACATCCCATAATAGAGGTTAATGAGAAGAATCCCCCCTTACCTCGATGTCGAATTCTTGAATTCTCTTCCTCTTCGCACTTGCTCTTCTCCCAATTTCACGTTCAATCTCCTCTGCTCCCTTTTGGTTCTTTTTCCACAAAAATACTCCTCTTTTCTATTTTTATGAAAATATAACTTTATTTTAGAAAAGGGCTTTGCAACTGATACACCCCCCAACTGCTACTTGCAACACTGGCCCATTAGCCTTATTTCATTCCTATTCCCAAATAATTCCACTTAATTCTAATATTTAATAAAAAATTAATTAAATTAAACAAAGAATTTTATGGGGTGTTACACTATGCTCCTATAGGTTTTAGGTTTTGGCAGGGTTTAGGTTTGGTAAATTTCAGGGTTTGGCTAATTCGCCAAAAATTAGGGTTTATTTATTTTTGTAAATATCTATTTTTTTATTTTTTTTATTCATATATATTTCCGTCTATTTACGTCTGTTAAATGAATATATATTTTTAAATATTTTCTGCTTTAATACATTGTCTAAATTATAAGCGGCTAGATTTTGAGGTTAGTTTTAAATATTTAAATTTAATTTAATTTATTTATTTACAGCCTTAAATTACAGTAATTTAAATTTTCATTTAATTACTGTTTTACAATATTTTCCAATTATAAGCGGCTGGATTTTGAGGTTAGTTTTAGTATTTAAATTTAATTTAATTTATTTATTTACTATCTTAAATTACCGTAATTTTCTTTTACAGTAATTTCAATATATATTTAACTGCGTATTTGTTTTACCGTACTTCTGGGATAATATAAATTGTTGATAAACCTAAGTGTGGGAGTTATCCTTGAGATTAGGGGGGACTTGAATCGTCTACCAGTCTCATTGATAACTCCACTCGGAGTGGGTTGAATATTCGGAACTGTCCAAAACGAGGCTTGACTTTGTTGAGGGCAGGACTGGATATTTAGCTGATCTCTCCGAGAACCTACCCCGAAAATTCGAACCTCATTGGATAAAATGAGTTGTTCTAAAATTCGAAGAGACAAAAAGTCTCGGAGGCTACGAACGACCCCATGAGAGCCGTGTATAGGACATACCAATGGAAAGGGTAGGCTCCCTAAAGCCGCTACGTCGAACCTATGAACCTAGGACTTTTGTGCTTATGTGCTTATTATATGTTTGCAATTTATATACTTCGAGTATCTATGCGTTTCAATTTTGCAGGTATCCCTACGTATTCCCTAGCCTGTAGGGACTCTAATTTCTAAGACCACGTCTTTCCCACGAACGATATCACCATATACGCACTCCCTAGCCTGTAGGGACTTTCCTTTTATATCCTTGTATTTCTATAACTACGCGTCCTTCCCGCGAAGGACATCTTTATTAACGCACGTCGATTGGCCTCTCGATGGCCATGCGACCTTGTGACTATATTGAATAGTCACCCCGTGTTTCCCTCTATGCACTCCCTAGCCTATAGGGATCCTATTCTTAAAATCGTGTCCTTCGTACGAAGGACCCCTTCGTTAGCATACATCGATTGGCCTCTCGATGGCCATGAGATCTAGTGACTGTCTTGAACGGTCACTCTATGCTTGCTCCTACGCACTCCCTAGCCCGTAGGGATTTTTCTTTTACACCTTTGTATTTTTACAACCACGTGTCCTTACCACGAAGGACGTCTTCATTAACACATGTCGATTGGACTCTCGATGGCCATGAGATATAGTGACTGTCTTGAAAGGTGACCTCGTGCTTGCTCCCGCGCATCCCCTAACTCGTAGGGTTTTGAATTCCCATTTATACATCTTTCATCCCTAAGCCTGTAGGTATTTCATTCCCTCCAATATCGTCCTTAGATAGGTTGTGTTCCACATAGAGAACCTTCCAACGAGGGACAACTTCGTAACTACACATCGAACGGCCTCTCGATGGCTATGAGATTTGGTGACTGTCTTGAACGGTCATCAGCTGCTACTTTCCGTGCACCTCCTAATCTATTCCCATTGGCGTGTCATAATATCTAACTTGCAATGATTTTGCCAAGGTCTAATATCACCTCTAAATCCGCATAGGCTATCCTTAGGATTATGTCTGTCGCACATCCGCATTGCATTACATACAAGGAGTCATAGTATACAAAAATAAATGAGTCATTTGCATACGCGTGCATTTGCATTTTCATACATTCATACATTTACATTTACCTTTGCATTTTCACCTGCATCCACACTTACCATGCTAGCCAATTTCCCGATACTCGCGAAAAAAATCAAAGGATCAAAAAGTATGGAGAAAGGAGAATAAAAGATCCTGGTCTTGCTAAAAAAAAGAGGATGTCTTCCACTATGCCAACCACGTGTTCATGCCTTTTTTCGAAACAAGATTACAAATACAACAAAGACTATCGTCAAGCAAGGATTAGTTCAACAAAGAAGTTCCCTCATAGATACACTCAAGGGGTATCTAGTCATAAGGGGTTCATCTAGAACATATCAAATTTACAAGGACGCTCTACGATAGCATGGTGTCATACCCTAATTTTTGACCCCCCTGAGATGTCACATCATTGACGTCAAATTCAAAAATGTTTCTTGGTCGGTTTGGAAGCCGTGATCAAGACTTCATTCATTCACTCGTTCATTGCAAGACAATTTCATGTCTATGGAGGTTTTCAATTAAAGTGCGCCATTTCCAATTTGTGTGATTCAAAAGGATTGTTTGAAATTTATTTCGTGACTTTTGGCCTATGGATTCATCATAATGAAGAAAATTGGCTCATGTGAATTATTTGGGATTTAGAACAAGTTCAAGATCATTCATGGGAATTTCATCAAATTTGCAAGAGAATATCTTTTTAGTCCATTTGTTGAAAGGATAATTTCAAGTATTGTTCAAGATCATGAATTTAAGGATTTTAATTCAAGATCATTTCAAATTCATGGTGCAAGGATATATTTCAAGACTTGAAATTAAAAGAAAAAAACTTCACTACTTCAAGGGTATTCCACCATTTCCTTTCAAAAGGAATCATTCAAGTTTTCAATGTTTCAAAGGAATTCAAATTCCATACAATGTCATTCAAGATTCTAAAAGGAGATTCAAGCATTACAAATGATGTTCTTTTACATGAAACAAGTTCTAATTTCTAAACAAATTACAAGGTTTCATCCAAAATCCAAGGATTACATCATTCCATTCATACAAAGTTCAAGTCCATACCATTCTAAAGTGGAATAAAATTGGATTACAAAGAATAAAAGAAAATCCAATGCTTTCTTGAATTCTTCAATCTTCAAGTTTACATTCTTCAAGTTCAAGTTTCTTCATGCTTTCTCTTCAAGAATACTCATTCACATGAAAAAGAAACAAAAAGGGTGGAATTAGCAAAAGTCAAATAAATAATTCAAAAAGCCCAAAAGCCCACATGGAGGCCATCTTTTTCGAAAAATAAAAGAGAAAAAGGAAAAGTCAAACAAAGTCAAAGAGGAATATATTATGTCATAAGTGCTATACTTAGAGACTACCAATTTCATGACATGAAGACAAGATTGTCGTGGAACTTTCACTTGCAAGAGATGTGCATAATATATTCCATCCCATGTGCATATTCTCCCATGTGCACAAATTTGTGGAGCTTTGCCATTAAGCAAACTTAGCATGAAAGAAATTCTTGCAATGATTATTTTGGGAAAGAATATTCTTTGCAATGATGACAACTTAGTAATTAAGTGAGCTTAAGGACTAAGCTTTGGTTCCAAAATGACCAAAATTATCCTTCATTTTTTCCTCTATATATAGAAGAGAGGCAAACCAATGAAAAAAAAAAGGGAAGAAAAGGGGAGAACGCAGCAAAGGGGTCTGTAACTTCTAAGTTACAGAAGAAAATACAGTAGGGAGAAGGAGAAGAGAAACTTGCATACCTTGCTTGTTTGCTTGCAGGCAGCTCTTCAACGATGGCTCCCATCTTCGAGCCTCCATAGATGGATCTTCAACATCTTCGCCGCAGGTAAGTCTTCTTGCTTTCACTCTCAATATTTTCACTAACCCTTGTTATACCTGCAGCAAGTCAAAAACTCAGCAACAATCACAGTTGCAACAACTCAAAGCAAAAGTTCATGACAGATTCAAAAAAAAAACGCAACAGCAGCAGTTCACAGTCAAAATTCAGCAACTTGCAGTTCGGTAAAACAACACAACATCAATAATTCAGAAGCAGAAAGAATCAGGAACATACCACAACACTAAACCGGCGGAAGTCTCCTCGCCGTAGGTAAGTCGATCCTGCCTTCACTCTCAACCTCGTTGCTAATTATTGTTGTATCTGTAAATTTGTTCAAAATCGAAAACAGAGCACATGTTATTATTACTGTGTCGTAAAAAAAAACCTGCTGGTATCATGATAACGAAATTGAAGAACAAACCTTGAGTTTGTCTTCAATCAAAGAGGCCAGAAGCTTTTGTTTTTGTTCATCGCGGGCAAAATCGAAACACCAAAGAAAGTTATCACTGAGCTATCATCAAAGAGAAAATAGAAACGAAAATTTGAGGAAGGAGATACCTGGGTTTGTAGGTATCTGAGCTTCTTCAAGCTTCTCTTCCATGGCCGCCGAAATCACTGTTGTTGTTCACGTTGAGAGAGAAAAAACCGAGAGGGTTTTTGTTGTTGTTCACGTGACAGAGAATCGAGAGCAACACTGAAAAGTTGTTGTTGTTGTTTCATCCACTTCCATAGCCGCCGTGAGCCAAGGTCGAGAGAGGTTTTCAGGTCGTTGTTGTTGTTCACCGTGAGAGCGAGTTGCTGTTGTTGTTTGTTGTTCTTCAAGCGAGAGATAACAGAGACCGTGAGAGTGAGAGCGAGAGACTTTGAGAAGAGGAAGTTTCATCTTGTAGTTTTTCTGTGTTTTGCAGAAGAAGAGAAAAAGAACTCGTAAAAACGAGTGAGAAAGATGAATGGAGGCAACGCCTCTCTTTTGGTTTTTAGGGTTTTTTTTAGAACCCAGCTCTTGTGCTAAGTAGAGGCGGATCCGGGTTCTATCTGACCCGACCCGGTCCGGTCCATGTTTTTACTCAGCTTATTATTTCGTTTTGGGCTCTCACCCCCATTCAGCTTTTATACCCTCTGGCCCACTTATTAAGCTCTTTTAATTATTTCTTTTAATTTTCTTTAGAAAAATAGTTTGCATCAAAAGACTTAGTTTTTATTTTTAATATAGGATTTAGTTTTAATTTTCTAATTCTCATTAAAAATGCCAAAAAAATATATTAGATGCATATTTATAATTATGTTCCTAATTATTTTCTTCTTTTCATAAAATTACAAAAAATATCTTTATTAGATTAATTTCTTTTGAATTTGATATTTTCATATAATTTTTGTGTAGTTAATCATTTAAATTTCTATTTGATTACTGTTGAACATATTATTTGAATTTTCTCACTTCACCCAAGACTTCGAGATTATTTCTCTGTTGTCTTTTGGATTTGTCTGTTTGTTTGGTCTTCCATTTGCTGTAGAAGTCCTTAAACAATTACTGGAAGATCATAGAATGCTGTAAGCTGTGAGCTTATCCGACGTTCTATTTTGCTGGTGTGGATGCTTAACATCTGTTAAGATCCTAATTTATTTCAAGCATACCACTTGAGGATCAAGGTAACACCTCAAACTCAGAAATCCAATTTCTCATTCTTCGAGGTAAGCCTAAAACTTGTAAAAATTGTTCCTCATAAACAGTAATCATTCAAAAAATCAAATCATTTTCAACTGCTTTTGTAACCAGTACTGTAAAATACTGGGCCTCTAATAGAGTGTAAGTCCCAAAAACCTTCTCTTCTTAGCGTGTTTTCAAAACTGTATTTTCAAAATCTTCTTTCTGTTTTCAAAACATTCTTCTGGTATTTGAAGGGCATTATTCCCGGTGAAACTCTTCAGATACCTATGTGACCTTTGTCCATCTTCACTTCTTCTGTTTTCAAAAACCATTAACTGTTTATCATATATTCAACTGTCATCAACAAAACAACAAAAATTACTGTTGAGGCTCTGTACATACTTCTTCAATGGCCTCCACTCCATCCAGGTTAGGCTTTACAAGCTTTCAATTTACAGTCTTTATTTAAATTACTGTCAAATATAAATTGTGCATATATTAGTTTAGAACTACGTTTGAGTATAAACCTTAGGACAGTTAAACTATATATATATTATAGGAATATGGCCTAGGATTGAGAATGTCTTCCCGGTGAAGGCTCTTTCCTAATTAGAGATCTGTAGTTCAAACCCCCAAGATGAATTATTCCCGGTGAAACATCTTGGCAAAAACCTTAGAATCCAAATAAATAGGACACATCCACCCAAAGAGGAATTATTCCCGGTGAAACCTCTTACCCATTTGCTTAGAGCCAAAATAAGTTCAAAACCACATAGCTTTCTCTTGTGCTATAACAAGGACCCTCGATTAGCCTCCTCTTGGGCTTTGTACAAGGACCCACAGGCTTCTTAAAAGCATTTCCAGCTTCCTCTTGAGCTTGTATACAAGGACCCATCAGGTTTCTTATAAACATAGGAACAGGTCTTTAGCCACCTTTTAGCCTACCTTGGCGAGTTTCTTCCAATTTAAACCAGACTTTAAACAAGCTAAGTTTGTCTCAATTTTGCATTGAGTACACCTTTTGGAATGAGAGACATGGACAGTCTCTGTCACCCTTATCTTCATCAATCTTCCTTAGCAGAGTCTAGGATCCATGCTTTGGGTCATCCTCAGCATTGAGTCAGCCTTCATCTTGGGCTTTAAACAAGAAGTCTCCATTAGATAATCTTTCTGCCATTCATTTTCAACAAAATCCCTGGAAAGGGTTAGCCTCCAAAGTCAATTAAAATCAACCTCCATTTCAATAAATCCCTGGAAAGGGTTAGCTTCCACACATTCTTTCATTTTTAATATAAACCCCTGGAAAGGGTTAGCCTCCAAAGTCAATTAATAAAAAATGTCAAAAAAATAAAGATTCATTTCTCTTAGGAGATAATTTCCCCAAAAGAGTCAAAACCCCTGGAAAGGGTCAGCCTCCAAAAAAACATGATAAAGTCAGTCTTTTAACAGACAAATTCACCAGCTGAGTCAAAATCCCTGGAAAGGGTTAGCTTCCAAAGAAAAACAGTCTTTTAATAAATAAAATCTCCTCAGTAGAGTCAAAACCAACAAAAACAGTTAGCCTCAACCTTGGGCTTCATACAAGGCACCCAAACAATAAAACTCCCCTGTCAAGAGTCAGCCTCAACCTTGGGCATTGTACAAGGCAGATAATAGAGTCTCCCCAGTGAGTCCTTCATCATTCAGTAGCCACAACCTTGGGCTTTGTACAAGGCAGATAAACCATACTTTCATGTGTCAAAGATTCCTAACACCTAGGATCTTTTCCCCTTAGAGTCATCCATACTCAATTCATTTATTTAAGAGTCTGCCCAACCTTGGGCTTTGTACAAGGCAGAAAATAATGTTTTCCCTAGCTAGAGTTAGCCACAACCTTGGGCTTTGTACAAGGCACATAAAATAGAGTCATTCATTCAATTATCCTCAACAGTTAGCCACAACCTTGGGCTTTGTACAAGGCACACAAATAGAGTCTCCCTAAGTAGAGTCAGCCTCAATTTTGGGCTTTGTACAGAACACAAAAATACCCTGTAATTAATCCCCAGTGGAGTCATCTCCCAGAGTCAATAATATTAATTAATCAATCAAAAAGCCTCAAGCTTGGGCCTCATACAAGCCAGCTAAAGTCAAATCTTTTATACAGTAGATAGACATAGCTTATCTCTATAGAGAGATATTTTTACTACTCTACCACATTCAAACAAACAAACATTTCAATTTCAATTTCAATCAAAGTCTCCCATTTAGGACTCTGAAAGACATGCTCTGGCACATCCCCAGACTTGTACACTTTCCCTAATTTGGACGAGCATCTTTCTTTCATTTAAGAGGCATCTGACTGGCATACTTGCACACACAAGTAAGGTCCCCCTCTTGAATGAAATGAATCCAGTTATTCTGTCACTCTTTTAAATGTTTGTGGTAGAATAGTACAAATACCTCTCTGTAGAGATGATTTCATGTCTCTTTACTGTAAACAGAGATTTAATTCCAAGCTTCAACCTTGAGCTTCAAGCAAGGCACCAAAAACAATTAATTTCCCTAGTTAGTTCCCCGAACTACATTAAGCTCTGACTTCCACTAGGGATATGTAGGCATGAGGTTCACAAGGAATCTCAGCGAGCTAATAAAATACCAAAAATAGTCAGTCTGTCCGTCTGTCTGTCTTTTCAAATCAAATCAATTCCTTCTCCTAACACAAAGGAGAAACTTTCCCAATCTTTAGCAATAAACACAATCACAAATGACACAGAGAAGGTTCCTGTAGAGTACTACAGATATGTAGGGTGTTTAAACACTTCCCTATGTATAACCGACCTCCCGGACTCCAGAATTTCTAGTCTAGGTGAAATCCCCACACTTAGCAAACTCCTAGGGTTTAGTTGAGATCTTTTTTCCCCTTTCCTACTCGTAGGACCAATAAGAAAGTTCGTGTGATATCGTAGGAAGAACTGAAACAAAATTCATCCCACCACGGGCGCATTCTCCTTCCAAATTTCGCGTGAAGGGTTTAGCGTGCCGTCCTCCCAAGTGAAACGGGGAGGTAAAGAAAACGACCACCACACATGGGGCAAGCATCAGTCCAACTGGGGCAATATCCTAAACGAAGAAGCGTAACTACGATGGAGGCGACGTATG
This sequence comes from Vicia villosa, assembly GCF_029867415.1. Classification (NCBI taxonomy): domain Eukaryota; kingdom Viridiplantae; phylum Streptophyta; class Magnoliopsida; order Fabales; family Fabaceae; genus Vicia; species Vicia villosa. The sequence continues at coordinate 49,938,312 of NC_081185.1, forward strand.
TTAAATCCCCACCAAGGGGAAAAAGGGTCCTAAATTTCCTTTATCCATCTACAAACTATGGAGGTTGCAAATGGTGTGATACTATCCTTTAGAAAAAAAGCAAAAGAGGTTCAGTCAAAGGAAACTCATAAAGTTCCGATACGACGAAAAACCACCGCTAACAATTTATTCCCGACAGATTCGACGTGCCCAAGGAGAATTCGAGATTACTCTTTTATTTCTACAAGTCCACGAGCTAAGGAGTGAAACAAAGTCGATAGACTCACAAAGGAGATTGCCCTTAGGATTAATAGGTTTACCACTTCAAGTTGTAACTTCTACGATCACAAAATGTTATTTGATGTGAAACGTTGTACCTTTCGAATAGTAATTCAATAAAATAATCATGCATGTTTTGAAATCAATTCATTCGCTCCATTCGCTCACTACTATGACTTTCCACTCGCACCCTTCTATTCTATTTCAATCTCAACTTTCAATTATTAACAAACTTAAGGGAGAATGACGAATACAAATAATTAAGTCTCGCAAAACGTATGCTTTCAAGGTAAGACCGAACCGACGATGTACAGGCATTATTTCAATTCCCAAATAGTGGAGATATAAGGATGTTAATCCCTCGTTACCCCCTCGAGCCAGGAGTTGGATTTTGTTTCTACTTTTCAAATAAACCTTGATTTCAACCAGGGGCAGGGTAGATTTCGATTAATTCAATGGCGTACTTTGGTTGTCAAGAGAATCAATCAATCTGAGTAAGGATCCAAGTAAAGCTCAAGCAAAAGGAGCAAGCATATCTTCTTCCTCACGTTCATCTAAGATTGAGGAAGCAATAGAGATTGTAACACCCTTCTAAACCCCACGGAATTTATAAAATAATTTTCAGAGTAAAACATGAAAACAAGGGTGCCACAATTCAATTTAAAACAATTATCATAAATTCATTGTCATGCTTTCACTACGGAACAATCTGTCATAATACATAAACATCTCATGTTTACACAGCGGAAAATTCATCATACGGATAAGCATAACATCATCTATGCAATATCCCACATAATTTAATATAATAACAACACGATAGAGTATCATCATAAACTCAAATCTAACGTTCCCCCAGTGTTACAATATCAGAGCATGACACCTGACGCTACACTAATACCCTGACTTATGAGCTAATCCTCACCAAGTCGAAAGCAGCTATCCTCAATCTGAAAATGTCAACAGTAAGGGTGAGTCTCATCACAGTTAACAAATGTTATTGCATCTTAAATAACAACACTTCATAGTTATATCATTCACCCAATTTCATCATATTCAGATTATCAGGAACATCTATCGTTTACACAAACATCAACAGAACACATCTTTCAAACAGACAATCATACTCAACATTAATTCAACAAAAACACACAACCAACACATCATCAATATTTATAACACTGGAATACATCCAATCATGTTATAAAAGTATGCATATGTATGAACTGACACTATGCATGTGGTACCAACCTCGTCAAATGGGAATAACCCATGACCGATCCAACATCATCAAGATACGGCCCTGCCAGCACAGATTCCTCACAATGGGAATCATGCCCTTCACTGATCCAACACACCCTTATGGATACAGTATCATCAATGCACATGAATGAATGCAACATATACAACATACTTATACCATCGTCAAGTCTAATGAGTAACATCATCAAATACTCATTTCATCATCATCATTAACATCATCATCATCATCAAAGTATGTTTATATACATTAGCATCATTCAATACAATCAATCTTCATCATCATCATCATCATTTAAAGAACATACATGTGTCCATATCAATCATCATCATCAATAAGAAGAACACACATGTATCCACATCATTCCAAAACAAATCAATCAACATCATACAATTCTCTACAAATCATCACATCATAATGTTTTCAAAACAACATCTTATATTGTCACATTTCATCATATATGTCAACAATACATCATCCAATCAAACAATCGTCACATGATTAATATTTCAACATAGTATGTATTTACACATCTCATCACATATATGTACAATACATCATTCATCAAGAAATAAAATCATATTTAAAATAATTGGATTCACACCTCATTTCATCATTTAAACACGTAGGCTATCTCATAAGGTTCATCGTGCTCGAAACAGCACTAAAAACGGACCTACGGTTCGAAAGTTACACATCATTTAACTTTTCCAAGAAAACAACTAACGCTACAGCACGCGGCGCAACCAAAGTTCGCGGCGCGACCTGAACCACACTAACACGTTCGCGGCGCCAACCTATGCACGCGGCGCGAAACGAGAAAACAAGTACGCCTTCGCGGCGCCAACACAGGTACGCGGCGCGACCTGTGCGTATCACAATTTCCTGGCATTTTGCCCACCTGTTCGCGGCGCCAACCCTGTGCACGCGGCGCGAACCGGCGATTTCAGAAACCCCAACCTGCAGAAAACAGCATCCTATGCATTCCAAACACACCCAATTCATACCATTACGAACCTAGGGAAATCGAATGCACAAACAACACGAAAAACACCTCATAATACATCAATCACGCATCAATTGGGACCAAAACAACATAGGTATCATGGATTCAAACATAGGGATCAAACATCATACAATTCGACTAAATCCCTAAATCTATCATATAATCCAATTGACTCAACAACATCCCTAATCAATATTATTATCTAAGAAACACGATAATAGATGATAACCGGAGAGTCCCCCCTTACCTTTGCCAAGAGATCTTGATCTTTGGTCCTCTTTCTCTTTGGTTCCTCTTTACGTTCCTCAGCTCTTCTCTTCCACTTCTCATTTTTCACGTTCTGAATCTTTTTCCTCATTTCCCAATTTTCCTTATTTTATGAAACATAACATTTTAATTAGTAAAGGCTTTACTAACATAGTACCCCCTCTTTACTAACACCACACTTGGCCCAATAGCCTATCTCATATTTCTTTCCAAATAATTCCACAAAATACTGAATAATTCCAAATAATAATTTAATTTCCAATTAAATTAAATTTAGAAAATATGGGGTGTTACAACTCTCCCCCACTAAAAGAGTTTTCGTCCTCGAAAACATACCTCAAGTAACCAGCTCGTATAAGAGTCCTTCACCTGACTCTCCAGCTCCCAATTAACAGTACCATCAGTCCATCCTCAAAATCCATCTGACATAACCAATAGGAAGCATGTTTCACACATTCAAATCCCAGTTCTTATGTCACCTTTGACTATCCAAAGTATACCACCCGCTATATCTCCAAAAAGATTAGCACAACAGAACATAGGTACAACCTATACAATACGCTCAACAGCCGAGTAATACAATTACACAATCTATAGTATGATCACACGGATCAACACTGCAGTAATGCATACCATCTACTGAACTTACCATCCTTAGACACACTTTTTCCGTTTGAGTGATAAGGTAATACTTACACTTTTCACCAACTACTCCCTTCAAGAAACTCAGTACTCATATTCCTACACCATTGAATTCCAATTATCTGACTCCTCTTAAGTCACACCATCAATTATCCAACACGTTACATTCCGCTTTTCCGCATTACTCTAATTACTCATCACAATCATCTATACCAAATAGATTTTCTGAGTTTTACCCGATTCCGACTCTCTCTTTACTAATTCGATCAAGAATCATTCTTCACCGTTCATGGTACCAATTTACCACTTAGCAATACTTACTCGTACTCAAAAACACATTCTTGAATTACTACATCTATTAAAACATTCTAACCATCAGAACGAGTATACACAAGCAATTATAATCACACTCATCAGCTTCAATACACAATTTCTTACAAAACAACTCAAATTGAGTTTTGCTCCTTTCTAAGAATTAAATCAATTCCTCCCTTCATAGAGTATAATTCCTCATTATATTTGGAATCTACAATAACCCCTTGATAACAACACAAAATTATTACAACGTCACATAGCATCAACTCTTCGTTTTAATTCCGCCGAATACATACTCGTTAACTATGTACAACCGTAATAACATATTCATCATCTCGGCAATTATTCAAAAGAGTTATAATTTTTCGACACGACATCCTTACATCCACTGGATTCTAAATCTAACATATAGATCAACACATATGTTCTATGTAGGCTTCCGACATATTATTTCCTTACTTCCCGCGAGTAGTACTCATAACACTACTCCACATCACACTTTCGCTGCGCGACTCTGATTACCCGTCTTAAGTCATCATCCACCATGTTGCACTCTTTCATATTCACTTCTTCATAAGTTCACACAACATAGTGAGTGATTATCCTCACGGCTTAGTATCCATCACAAGTTATACCATTAAGGTAACAAAACAAGTTCATCCCATCTATATGATTTCCGTCTACTACCAACAAGAGATTTAGGGTGATCAAGTCCTAAATTTGTCAATATTAGTTGAAAATCATATTTAAGCATAAACCGTCGTTACTACATAATAGTGTCCATTTCCGAGTTTGCACCCAAACTCATTAACATCGTCATAATCCAATAATTCACTACGGTGTCCTTCTTCTAGAATATTCTTCAGAAGCTCAAAACATCAGTTACGCAAATCCAATCACTCAACCTCATTATACTATTCTCGTCGATTCCGAATTCACCGCCTTTACCTTGGTAATTCAAAATCAACCTATCGATCAACTCAACATCAGCTTTCTGACCTTCTCTAATCTCGGCAAGAGTACCACTAGTCATCTTTTAGCATACTCAATCTAACACTATTAGGATCACCTTCACATACCAACTCAAGTCTCTAAATTGTCCAATTAAATCCAACCCATTCATCGTTAGCACCGACATTTTAAGGACTTCTTACGCAACACAGTAGCACAATATTTTCCTCATTAGGATGGTAATTCAAACCAGAATCCTAATCCAAAAAAATATACTCTAATCATCTCTACTTCCTCATATTAAGCCCTTTCTGATCAAAGAGGTACTTCAACTCTTATAATCACAAAACACTTTGAATTTTGAACCATACAATTAACCTGCAAGACCAAGACAACATCCATAACTCGTGGTTTTAATCCAAATCTATTACATCCTTCACGTCCAAATATCATCCCACTCGGAATCTCAACAAAGTCTTCCTCACGTCAACAAATGTTAGAAATTCCCTACAATTCTTCTTTTATACTTATTGTTATTTTGCCATCACAAATACGGCTCCAAGAGTTCTAAAGTTTATTCCATCTTTACTACTAATGCACTCTTCACTAAAATTCATCGGCCCTCAAACCATCCTTATTACCGAACATCTCATCAACAACATGTTACACTCAATTTTGTTTCCAACAATCACGGTAGTAAGCATTCTTATTCAACAAGTTTCACGCTTCCATAACCGACCCCAGAACCTCTCCTCACAGGGTCACTCTACTGTATTTATAACTCTACCATAAGGTATAACATAACCCCTCCTCTTCATAGGTTCAAACGGCACATCAATCCGACACTCGAAACTCAAGATATGAGTTTTCCAATCATTGCCCGAAAAATGCAACACTGACATCATGCAGTGACACTCTATACGATATATCCAAAACTCCTCAATTGGTAAATTCAATTTCTTTAAAATTACTCCTCAACAAACCTTCTAATTATTCCTTCGATCCATTCAACACTGACACTGACATTCCGTGCAGTACCAATAAACAAGTCTAGTTATAAGAACAAGAGTAACCGTAACTCCACCTCTTTCCAATGTAATCCTGTCACAATTAATTATCTTACAGCTGTTGCAACCATTTTTATAACAAAGTTCATCTCATTAGCTTTCCGACGCTTCAAACGGAACTAAATTCGGATGTTCAGAACTCCAGTTATGAATTTTCGAAGTTCCGCAGCTATTCAGCAATTTTCCTGCGTTTTGCTTACGAAAATTACACTCCAAAACTCATTCTCTTCAACTCGATCACATTCCAAACAGCCCCTTATCATATCTCTTCACTTCCAAACATCCTTATAACTTAAGCGACACATTCCCCTGCCGAAGTCCGCTTTCTGCAACATCACGACCACAATCCTCCTTGCAACTCGTAACTGAACCTCTTCCGAGACGCAAGGCTACTCAACTGACAACTTCGCAGCACACCAGCAGAGCTGACACATCGCAACTCTCCAATCTCCTTCTCTTACAATAACTGACAATTACCTCTAATCATCTTCCTTCAAGATGTTCCAACTCAATTCCCAGTGAAGTCTTAATTCCAAGTCACCTTCAATTCGGGAAACAACAACCTCCAACAACGCTCGCACTGTTGCCAACAACAGCCTACTGAATCAATCTTCTTCAACTGAAACATAACCGAGAAGCGAAGCTTCTCCCCCACTTGTTTCAATCCAACACCTGCAACAAACAACCAAGTACCGACAGTGATTCACTCACATGTCGCGTACCAAGGAAAAAAAATGCCGACAGTATTCAACCGTCGTGCAACTCAACTGACTCAACAATTGGCCGGACGGACCGACCTGCTCTGATACCACTATTGTAACACCCTTCTAAACCCCACGGAATTTATAAAATAATTTTCAGAGTAAAACATGAAAACAAGGGTGCCACAATTCAATTTAAAACAATTATCATAAATTCATTGTCATGCTTTCACTACGGAACAATCTGTCATAATACATAAACATCTCATGTTTACACAGCGGAAAATTCATCATACGGATAAGCATAACATCATCTATGCAATATCCCACATAATTTAATATAATAACAACACGATAGAGTATCATCATAAACTCAAATCTAACGTTCCCCCAGTGTTACAATATCAGAGCATGACACCTGACGCTACACTAATACCCTGACTTATGAGCTAATCCTCACCAAGTCGAAAGCAGCTATCCTCAATCTGAAAATGTCAACAGTAAGGGTGAGTCTCATCACAGTTAACAAATGTTATTGCATCTTAAATAACAACACTTCATAGTTATATCATTCACCCAATTTCATCATATTCAGATTATCAGGAACATCTATCGTTTACACAAACATCAACAGAACACATCTTTCAAACAGACAATCATACTCAACATTAATTCAACAAAAACACACAACCAACACATCATCAATATTTATAACACTGGAATACATCCAATCATGTTATAAAAGTATGCATATGTATGAACTGACACTATGCATGTGGTACCAACCTCGTCAAATGGGAATAACCCATGACCGATCCAACATCATCAAGATACGGCCCTGCCAGCACAGATTCCTCACAATGGGAATCATGCCCTTCACTGATCCAACACACCCTTATGGATACAGTATCATCAATGCACATGAATGAATGCAACATATACAACATACTTATACCATCGTCAAGTCTAATGAGTAACATCATCAAATACTCATTTCATCATCATCATTAACATCATCATCATCATCAAAGTATGTTTATATACATTAGCATCATTCAATACAATCAATCTTCATCATCATCATCATCATTTAAAGAACATACATGTGTCCATATCAATCATCATCATCAATAAGAAGAACACACATGTATCCACATCATTCCAAAACAAATCAATCAACATCATACAATTCTCTACAAATCATCACATCATAATGTTTTCAAAACAACATCTTATATTGTCACATTTCATCATATATGTCAACAATACATCATCCAATCAAACAATCGTCACATGATTAATATTTCAACATAGTATGTATTTACACATCTCATCACATATATGTACAATACATCATTCATCAAGAAATAAAATCATATTTAAAATAATTGGATTCACACCTCATTTCATCATTTAAACACGTAGGCTATCTCATAAGGTTCATCGTGCTCGAAACAGCACTAAAAACGGACCTACGGTTCGAAAGTTACACATCATTTAACTTTTCCAAGAAAACAACTAACGCTACAGCACGCGGCGCAACCAAAGTTCGCGGCGCGACCTGAACCACACTAACACGTTCGCGGCGCCAACCTATGCACGCGGCGCGAAACGAGAAAACAAGTACGCCTTCGCGGCGCCAACACAGGTACGCGGCGCGACCTGTGCGTATCACAATTTCCTGGCATTTTGCCCACCTGTTCGCGGCGCCAACCCTGTGCACGCGGCGCGAACCGGCGATTTCAGAAACCCCAACCTGCAGAAAACAGCATCCTATGCATTCCAAACACACCCAATTCATACCATTACGAACCTAGGGAAATCGAATGCACAAACAACACGAAAAACACCTCATAATACATCAATCACGCATCAATTGGGACCAAAACAACATAGGTATCATGGATTCAAACATAGGGATCAAACATCATACAATTCGACTAAATCCCTAAATCTATCATATAATCCAATTGACTCAACAACATCCCTAATCAATATTATTATCTAAGAAACACGATAATAGATGATAACCGGAGAGTCCCCCCTTACCTTTGCCAAGAGATCTTGATCTTTGGTCCTCTTTCTCTTTGGTTCCTCTTTACGTTCCTCAGCTCTTCTCTTCCACTTCTCATTTTTCACGTTCTGAATCTTTTTCCTCATTTCCCAATTTTCCTTATTTTATGAAACATAACATTTTAATTAGTAAAGGCTTTACTAACATAGTACCCCCTCTTTACTAACACCACACTTGGCCCAATAGCCTATCTCATATTTCTTTCCAAATAATTCCACAAAATACTGAATAATTCCAAATAATAATTTAATTTCCAATTAAATTAAATTTAGAAAATATGGGGTGTTACAGAGATAACATTCACAATAACTTCTTCCTCAATACATCATTTAAGATCAAGGAAGTATCAAGGTCGAAGCTCGCAAATCAAAGTCAAACATGGCAGTCACGATATTCAATATTCAACATCCAAGGATCAAACTTCAAAAAGAGCATTCAAAAGAAAAACGCCCGCTAAGTCAAAACGGAAAATTCCATGAAAACAAAACCCAATGACTTAGGCAAAATTTAGGGCATCCCGATGGATCAAACGCAAAGGAATTGGTTCATGCAAAAATAAGGGGATAAAAACAAAACAAAATACGAAATACCAAGGATAATCTAATGACTGCTAATTCATCGAAGCTTACCATCAATGCTTGAATCTCTACATTTTTTATCTATGCTTGGATCTTTACAATATTTTTTCCATCAATACTTGGATCTCTACTAAGGCTTCTGCTTAACATCAAGACTAAAACGATTCTCTTACAAACAAAGCACATTCATTGGATTAGGCGAATTTTTAGGACTTGGAGAACATCAAGGAGAAATGGGTGGGTTAAATAAATTTTGAGCCTTATATCCGTTGTTTCTTAAACCGCGAACCAAGCCAAGTTACAACATTCAAAAGTCCTAATTGAGGCAAGGTTAACTACGAAAGCATATTAAGCAAGATTTTGTTATACTGACTCCTATGTTTGTTAAAACTATTTCTAATCACTACGCTTCTTCAAACATTCATTTCCAACCATCCAGTCCTAATTCATAACGGACTTCGATTTCAAAACTTGCATACACATTGGAGTTACTTCTCAAAGGGTACAACGTCATCTACGAACAAACACTTAGCACTCAAGGAAATCTCGAATTTAGTTTAACCAAAGGAGATCATTTCTGATAAAGACTCTTGAATGGGGAACCACGCCCAGAGGGTTTTCCTAAATAGGGGCATACAACCAAACATCCCATTAACCAGGGGCAGTCATCCTAAGGTTCAGTCGTCCTGGGGCACATTTCGAAGCAATCTCAATCAAGGGCATGTCAAACATGGGAGAAATTTAAAAGGATAGAACACCATGGATAACCCTCCATATCCTGGAAATCAAGGGTATACCCTTCAATCTAAACGTCAAAGCATATGACAAGGTTATTTCTTGGGGCACTTCTCTCATAAGCATCTTTTTCCACGAAAATATTGGGGCAATGGATACCAAATCCATAAGACGCACAACAAAAGGAAAAGGCATCTTCATGCTTTACAACCTCGTATCAATCTTTCTCCTAACTACAAAGTTAAAAAAAAAGGTATTGGGAAGTCGCGCTAGCATCACACCCCACCGCATCCAACAACCTTACAACATTAGCAAGCTATATACGGTTGGGTTATCAACAACCTATCATTGGAGCATCATGCAAGTACATATAACTCATGCATTACATACAATGGCTGATACATTACACAGTACCTTCTCAGGTAGTCTTCTTTAAGACAAATGTTCATATCCATTCCAAAAACCTTTTTTGGGAAGTCTTATATAAGACATTATTTCGTTCCACTCACTACATCAATCAAAACATCCAAGTCATCATAAATCATTGTCATGCATTAATCATGTCGCTTCACTCCAACATCAAACCATGCATATCATCTGGTACATTCATGTACTATAAAAGCCCAATTTTCGTTTGCAAATCCAAATCCTTACAAAGTCCAGTTCTAGTCTTGGCAAATCATTACAAAGTCCAGTTCTCGTCCTGGAAAATCATTACAAAATCCATTTCTCGTCCTGGAAAACCATCAAATCCAATTCTCGTTAGGTAGTCAGTTCCCATTTGACTGTTACATCAAATCCAATTCTCGTTTGGTAGTCGGTTCCCGTCTGACTGTTACACTAAATCCAATTCTCGTTGGTAGTCAAATCCAGTTCCCGTCTGGTAGTCAGTTCCCGTCTGACTGTTACATCAAAATCCAAATCCCATTTCAAATCCTATTCCAATTCCTATTCCAAATCCTATTTCAAATCCTATTTCAAATCCTATTCCAATTCCTATTCCAATTCCTATTTCCCAACTCCTATTTTTCAAATCCTATTTCAAATCCTATTCCAATCCTATTTCAATCCTATTCCAATCCTATTTCAATCCTATTTCATTCCTATTTCAAATCCTAGTTCAAATCCTATTTCAGATTCCTATTTCAAATCCCATTTCAAATCCTATTCCAATCCTATTTCAATTTCAATTTCAATTTCAATCCAAATCGTGACCTATTGCGTTACGTCTTATCACGTTAGTCCCTTGGCAGTGATATGGCACCGAGTTCTTTGGTACGTTAGTCCCTTTGTTGTAACCAAGACTCATTTCAATTTCAATCCAAATCGTGACCTATTGCGTTACGTCTTATCACGCTAGTCCCTTGGCGGTGATATGGCACCGAGTTCTTTGGTACGTTAGTAACCAAGACTCATTTCAATTTCAATTTTCAATTTCAATCCAAATCGTGACCTATTGCGTTACGTCTTATCACGCTAGTCCCTTGGCAGTGATATGGCACCGAGTTCTTTGGTACGTTTGTAACCAAGACTCATTTCAATTTCAATTTTCAATTTCAATCCAAATCGAGACCTATTGCGTTACGTCTTATCACGCTAGTCCCTTGGCGGTGATATGGCACCGAGTTCTTTGGTACGTTAGTAACCAAGACTCATTCCAATTTCAATTTTAAATTTCAATCCAAATCGTGACCTATTGCGTTACGTCTTATCACGCTAGTCCCTTGGCAGTGATATGGCACCGAGTTCTTTGGTACGTTAGTCCCTTGGCAGTAACCAAGACTCATTTCAATTTCAATTTCAATTTCAATCCAAATCGTGACCTATTGCGTTACGTCTTATCACGTTAGTCCCTTGGCAGTGATATGGCACCGAGTTCTTTGGTACGTTAGTAACCAAGACTCATTTCAATTTCAATTTTCAATTTCAATCCAAATCGTGACCTATTGCATTACGTCTTATCACGCTAGTCCCTTGGCGGTGATATGGCACCGAGTTCTTTGGTACGTTAGTAACCAAGACTCATTTCAATTTCAATTTTCAATTTCAATCCAAATCGTGACCTATTGCGTTACGTCTTATCACGCTAGTCCCTTGGCGGTGATATGGCACCGAGTTCTTTGGTACGTTAGTAACCAAGACTCATTTCAATTTCAATTTTCAATTTCAATCCAAATCGTGACCTATTGCGTTACGTCTTATCACGTTAGTCTTTTAGCGATGATATGGCACCGAGTTCTTTGGTACGTTAGTAACCAAGACTCATTTCAATTTCAATTTCAATCCAAATCGTGACCGTTGTGTTACGTCTTATCACGTTATTCTTTTAGCGATGATATGGCACCGAGTTCTTTGGTACGTTAGTAACCGAGACTCATTTCAATTTCAATTTCAATTTCAATCCAAATTGTGACCTTTGCGTTACGTCTTATCACGTTAGTCCTTTAGCGATGATATGGCACTGAGTTCTTTGGTACGTTAGTACCAAGACTCATTTCAATTTCAATTTTAATTTCAATCCCAACCATGACTTATTGCGTTAGTCCCTGAGCGCAATAGGTTATGTCATATCACGTTAGTCCCTTGGCAATAATACAGAGCTGTGCCTCTCCGCAAATAGGGATTTATTCTCCAGGCTTCTCGAAACAAGTTCGCCACGTCATACATGTATCAGAACAACATAGTGTGTTCTTCCAGCAACGCATCTACTCTACATTCCACAGTGCCCGCAAATTTCAGGGCATATTCAGTGTTCAATAATCTTCCACCTTCAGACCGCGATAGGCAAGCATGCCTATCCGATTCTTCCGGCTTAAGAAGATTGAACAGGGGCAGCTGTCATACCCCAAAATTTGCCTTCTTCATCCCATCTACAATTAGGGTTTTATCCAAACAACATTTCATAAGTCAAGAGTCTCCTGAGGCTAGGGTTTGAGGTTCTCTTGAAAAGATCAAAAAGATGAGGTTCTCAATCAAAGCTCTATGGTTCATGATGACCCAAGATAACTCTATGGCAAAAGTCAAAGCTCAACTCCAAAAGTTACCTGCTCAAACAAACTCCAAGATTCACAGTCAACTGATTAAACCTAAAAGTCAACCACAATCAAAGCAGGGTCCAAACCTCTGATCATTGATCAAACATCAAGTATAGAAGTGTATATCCATCATTTGATCAAAATTTGATCATGATTTATCAGTAGAAACTCAGAGATGAACAAATACAAAAAGGTTCAAATTAGGGTTTCTCTAGGAGAAAGTCAACTCAACTTTCACTGACCATAACTTTCACATGGAACATCAAAAATTCCCCACTCAAAGCCTATTTGGAAGGAAATTGGATTCTCTACAGCTTTGTCTCTCCAAAGCCAAGGCCAGAAATGCACCATTTGAGAGATATGGTACAAAAGATTATAGGTCCTTTTCAGAAGTCAACCGAAAACAGTTTTTTGTCAAAGGCCATATCATCGAGATAAAATCTCCAAATGAAAAATATGTTCCAAAGTGACTTATAGAGGACATCTTGAGGTTTCCAAAAAGTCCTAGAACTCGTCCATATCTTAAAAATTGGGGGAGATATGCATTGTCAAAGTTGGTCGATTTTGGAGGCGAAATGTGAAATAAAAATGGTTCAATATTGAGTTTCTTCCAAATGGGCCTAAGCTTTCATGCTTGAAATATGTTCCTATTATGGTCCACGACCTCCAAAGGCCATCCTTGCATTTTTCCATCATTTATATTATTTATTTTAGATTTTTATTTAATTAAATTCAAAATAAAATCAAGAATAAATCAAGGAGAGGTCAATTAAGAAGATGGAAGCATTTAAATTGATCAAAATCAATTATGTATTGATTGGTGAACCAAAGGAAAGATTGGAAGATGATTTGTGAAATTAGATGCAAATATGGAAAGTTGTAATACAATTTTCAAATCTCTCTCAAATAACATTTTAATCTTCATAAATTGCAAAGATTCAAATCAGAATTCTTAACCTAAATGCTATGACTATAAGAAGACAATATGATCAAGTCAAAAGGGGTTCTTGGGACGGAAAATTGGAGGCATAAAGGCAAAACCAAATTCATAAAAAAGTGAAGAAAAATCAAGTTTTGCTCTTGGTGTTGGAGGTTGATTCAAGGAGTCTTAAGCATCCCAATCAATTCCTTGGTGTCTCTGGAAGCTAACCCAATCATCGCCTTCAACTCAGCCCGCACGGAAGCGAAATCATACGCTCACCAAAGAGCAAAAATTTCTTGAACTCGATTCGATGCCCACACGTATTCTGCACTTGAGTTAATTATATATTTGTGTTTGTATTGATGTTGTGGTTCTATCTGGGTACTTTAATTTGAGTTTCATTGCAGGCTGAGAATTCCACCATTATTAGGGTTCTAAAGCTTTAATTTGGGGATATCGGATTACACAAGGAATTAGCCGGAATTAATGGCTCATTTGGATTCGTAGGGAGATTATGGTCTACCTGGGTTATTATTATGCATTAACGTGAGGATTTGTTGCAGATCGGTACCAAAGCCATGGGGACGGAACGACGTCGCGAAGAAGAAGAAGACAGGCCTTGTCCGCGCGCTTCTGCAGATTCAAAATCCATCAATTGATTCTGTATTTAATTCATAACGTGTGGTATAACATCAGCAACATTGCCGTAGCCTAGTGGCAAGGCACATTTTGGGTTGGCATCAGGTAAAAGAACCTGGGTTCGATTCCCAGGTAAAGACCTTATTTTTAGCAAACTTAATTCTCAGATCCGGTGTGCATGGCTTTATGCGCCCCATCACAGGCTCTTCAATAATCACCATAGGATTGTTCCAGAGCTAAATCCAACGTACCAGAACTGAAGGCGCATGCCACGGACCTTTACCCTTGCCACACAGGATTACTGTCCAGGTTTTTATATAATTTCTATTTACTTTATTATTTAAATATCTAGATTTAATATTAATTGATTAGTTTTAATTTAATTGGTTTACTTAATTAAGATTAGAATAATAAAATTAGGATTAGGGTTAGGATTATGATATGTCTCGATTGTTTCGATTATTCGACTTAATTGATTTTAATTAATTTTAATTATTATAAATCACAAAAAACCCTAAAAGGATCTAAGATATTAGGGTTTGTTCAATCCCATTAGCTTTTTAGCCGAGATATTAGGATTGAATTTATTATTCGTTCCGACTAAATCTATTAGTCGCAATGGTTAATAATCGATTAATTTGATTAATCAAATCCAATAATAAAAATATATCTATTTTGCTAAATGGTTTCAACCATCTTATTGGTTGCGATGATTAGCATATTTCCCAATAATGAAATTCGTTATTATTTTTAATCAAACCTATTGATTATGAGGGGTGACGATGAAATTAAATAATTAAAATACATCCATTTACTAAAAGTGATAATCGAATCAATCGATTAGAATTGCCAGTAAGTCTTTATCAATCTGTTAATTATGGTGATTAAATCTATTAGTCATCGCGATTAATAGTACAAATTAAACCAGGGTTGTACGCCCAAATCCTAAAACACTTCCCAAACCTTTTCAAACTACTAGTACCAAACTACGGATTTTCATCCTTTTCAATCAGGCAACTCAAAATGCCTTTCAAAGCACAAAACAACTTCAAAGACCTCCATATCAAATTCTAAGGCGTACAACCCTGTCCCCGAACTACGTTGACTCTGATTCTCCATAAGGAGATACGTAGGCACTTGGCAACAAGGCGAGTCCCCTCCCCCATAAATCTCATTTTTTCCCGATTAAATTATAAACCCTAATTATGTTAATTATTGCCATTTGCCTTATAACTTTTTGTCACTGTTGAAAGAGTATTGTGGTATACTTTTCGTTTATATCGTTTCCACAGGGATTATTGCGATATCACCGCCGTTCTATAGCTTATTTTGTCTTGAGTTAATGTTACTTTAGTTTTGGATTTGCAAAACATCATTTAACAATTTTAGTAGCAAAGAGTAAATTTATGAAAGTTCTAAGTTAAAGAAAATGTATCAAGATTTGATTTCATCAACCTAAATTTGTATGTTTCCTTATAAATATATGTCTTTGAACTTGCTAACGATCAATATAATTACGTATCGACGTCTATATCGTCCGTGTCCGCAATGATATAGCTAGATTTACCGTACTGTTTAACCGACGATTTCTCCACCGTTTAAACAATACAAGTAACGTTTTAGAGACCGATACTTAGTAAACATCAAACGCTAAATCCATGTCTGCAACTTATAGTTTGAAAGATGATAAGTTAGGTCTAGATACAAACATTGATGTCTCAAACATTTATACCATAGAGAAGCTTTAATAAACAAACTAAACCATCTATATTGATCATCACTTGTTCATACACAATATATTCACAAGAACTACATACAAAAGGTTAGGAAGATTACATCTTATCTTGATACAAAAGAGATTTAGCTATCCATGAGAATGATAGCTTGCTCAAGAAGGAAAGGGCGAAGATCAACAAGCATCAACGGCGATTAATCGACGATCAAGGCTTCGAATCTTCAACTCTTTGTTTGCTACAGTGTTTTGTGCTCTTCTTTCTCTCTAAAAATATCTCTCTATATCTCTCAAAGTGATCTGGCCCAAAAATAAATAAACAAAGTTTCGCAGACCGCGCTTAGCTCGATGTAGCCCCGCTAAGCGCGCTATCAAAAATTGCTAAACCGCCCAACCGCGATAAGCGGGCTCCAGACCTTGCTTAGCGCGGCACTTTCTGCCAGAACTTCCTTCTTTTCTTCAAAACCGCGCTTAGCGGGACCAACCTCGCTTAGCGCGCTACCTCTTTCCAGCAATCCTTGGTTTTGGTCTTGGAACATCTTCAAAGCCCTTTTTCCATGGTCCAAGCTTCCAATTATCTATAAAAACTACAAAATCCAACATAAATTGCAAAGATAAGAACTATTCAACAATAATATAAATATAAGAATATATATATACCAAATGATAATAAAATACTACTATTAACCACAAAAAGACTTGAGAGTTACCAAAAATTACCTAAGATATTTACACAAATTGGTAACTAACAACTCTCCCCAACTTAAACCTTTGTTTGTCCTCAAACAAAACAAACACAACCAAGAAATCACAAGCTAAGACAAGAACAATTGGGTGGTTCAAATTCCATAAGCACACAAGTAGCATCTTACCTTTACTAAAATAACACCATGATGCAGATACTAATACTAAATACATATTTGATGTCAATAATTCCTAAAACAAAATAAGTTCAAGATTGAATCACAACCTACACACTTCTCTAGTAAGAGAAAAATATTGAGGATCCTAACACTCACACAACAATGCTGCCAACATCCAGAATCAATTATGCGTTCATCTATACAACATTTATATAAAAAGCGTAAAAGCAAGAATCACAAAGACTTTAGGGTTGAAACTTGGCTTGGTTAACAAGGAAGTGTCATTTCTCAAGGTAATTGAAACGAAAGGGTCAATTCCTAAGAGAGCATTCAAATCACGATTATATCCACACATCCTTATCAACCGATCACACAATTTTATTGCTCAAGAGTTCATGACTTTTAATATAAAAGACACTAGCTATGAACAAAGCTCTTTTCTTTTTCTTTTCCTTTTTCTTTTTCTCTTTATTTTTTTTTCTTTTTCTCTCTTGAGCAATCATTTATTTTCTTCTCCCCCCAATACAACCAAGATAATTTTTTTTTTATTCTCCCCAACTTGAATATTACCACCACATAATCACGAATACTCCCTATTCTAAGGCGAAAAGGAATCAATCCTAACCACGTTTCATGGTGCTTTTCAAGGTTAAAAGAAAGTCATCAAGATTTAAATCAAAAATTGGCAATTATAAGGCATGACATGATACCGATTGAATCTTGGCAAAACGGCTCAAAGTGGTTAGCAAATACTCACACACTCACCGGGTAGGTTATATTTGGAAGAGAAGTTATACTCGTAATGCGAAACAAAATGCTTTGATCACTTTCATGCTTTACACAATTAAATAAAAACGCAAGATTAAACATAATAAACACGAGTTAAACGCACATTGCTGGTAACCACAAAATAATATATATATGTACAATGGAAAGGCTCCTCACACTAGTTTTAGAACTAAAATGATTCATTATTGAACTATATTTGTTAAAGAAAATATGACATCTAATTTGTACAATTACAAGCATCTAATTCATGGTATATTAAAGAAACAGTAGAAATGTACCTTGTACATACTAATTTCACATTATATCATCACCGCCCCAATTGGTTGTAAAAGCTTGCTTCATCAAGGAAGCACTTTCACAAGAACAAAAAAAAAAATTTAAAACACAATTGCAAAAGTATATAGAAATATAAAGCAATTTAAACTAAAAACTTAATAAATTAAAAACAAACACCAACAGGTGTCAAAATTATCCAAAAGGCATAGTAATGCCTAAGATCCAAAATACCTCATCCTTTAGAAGGATGGAACAAAACATAACAAGGCTTAAGTCAATATAAAAAAAAAACTAGCAACTAAACATACTAATGAAAATACTAAGCATCAACAAAAAATAACTACTCATCCTCATCCTGGAGATTTTCTTCCACATTCTCATCCTCGCCACCTTCCTCCTCCTCAGGAAATGGACTGACCTCAGGCCAATTAGCATAATCTATCAAGTCTTGGCGAGAACTCCAAGGATGAGCCACATGGGGCTCCATCATCTGCAACCTCAGCTGAGACATAGAGTCATGCATAAACATGAATGCTCTCTGATGCGCCATATGAAATGCCAAGTTCTCCTCTCTATCAAGATCACTACGGCGGCGAGCAGGGCGAGCAGCGGCAACAGGAACAGCAGTCAACCTGGATAAACAATAACGCTCAATAAAAGTATCATCAATAAAAGTGTCAATAGACACAAGACCCTCAGAAGGAATCTGCACTCTAGCTTTCTTGCACAGATTCATGATCAAACCCGGGAATATCAACTTGCAGGGAGCACGATCACCATGGCAAGTTCCACTCAAAGAAACCCTCTTCAGCTCATTCGCAATAATGCGAGTAATATCAATCGGCTCACGCTCAATCATACGAGCAACCAGTGCAGCAGACTCAGCAGGCAAAGAGGAAGTGTGACTCCTAGGCCTCAGATTATGAAGGACCACTGACATGAGAATCTGGGCATTAGTAGTCAACGCCTTTCTAGAGAACTTCTGGGGCTGCAGCGAAGGATTAAGATCATAAGACTGCCCCCTCATACACAAAACTTCCCTCAGATGCTCCCAATCAAAATTCCCCCGTGCCAATTGTACATGATAACCACACAACTCACCATCCTCAAAAGGCAATTGAGTTCCAAGAAATTCACGGATATCCTGACGAGAAAAATCGATTTCCTTACCACGCACCCAAGTTTTGAACTCATAGGCCACACCTTCAACCGGAAATTCCTCATTTGGCACGGCATTAGCATAAAACTCTCTTACAATCTCCAAATGAAACTTAGGTGCAGGCTCACAAAGTTTAAGCCAACCATACTCCTCAATGGTGTTATAACACCACCCATAGGCTCCCTCAGGATTGATTCTCACAATTCGCTCTGGCCACCATGTCCTAACCTCTAGATTCTTGTATCTCTCCTCTTGGACATGACTCTTAAAACGGTTTTGATTAAACGGAATAGCCCTAGGTGCTTGAGAAGAACTGCCACCTTCGGTTCCGGTCTTTCTCTTCTTAGAGCCTAAGAATTTCGGTCCCATCTGAAACAATTAAGAACACGGCACCACAAAGCCTTAATGTTAACATAATAAATAAATAAAATAAACAGCCACAGTAAGAATCAAAGCAAAAGATCACTCCCCCTGCATCAAACAAAAACAGGCAGAAGAGGGAATTTTTCTGAAATTCCCAGACCGCGCTAAGCGCGCCTACCGCGCTAAGCGGGCTCTGCGATTTGCAGAAAAATTCCCTGCGAACCAGGGTTGTTTCCAAACAATTCCAGCACCCAAAATTGATTTTAAAACACAGCAAGTACTGGAAAATATATACTACCACTAAGTTTTCAACACACAAACCCTAACCACATAATTTCTATTCCTAATTTTAAAATTAAACCCTAATATATAAAACAAGCATAAAGAAATAGCAAAGAAAATGGAGAATTTACCTTGGATATGATGAAGATGAAGAAAAAGCACAAACTTTGATTGCTAAGCAACACAAAAATGGAGAACCAAAGAGAGCAACAAGTTTAGGAGAGCAAAATGGGGGAAATGAGGCACAAAGACCTCAAAACCCTACCTCTTTCACTCAGAATTCGCTCTGGGCCGGGTCAAAGACAAAGGCCCATAATTTCAAAATTTTTTTTTTTTTTGAAAACCCACCCGCGCTAAGCGGGGTCTGAATCGCGCTAAGCGCGACAGTCACTGGAACTTGAGGTTCCAAAGTCTCAAAAGCGCGCTAAGCGCCCCTGACAGAACACAGAATTTTTTTTCTTCTACCAGCAAGTGTAACTTTACCGGTAGGCTGATTTTGGCTCGACCACAACGCAAAAAAAACATAAACGGTAAAAAACACATAAACGGTAAAAAACACATAAAACAAGCTGAATATATACAAATTGGGGTGCCTCCCAATAAGCGCTTTGTTTAACGTCGGTCAGCTCGATGGTCAAAGGCAATCAAGGATCACCAAACGATAAAACACAAGTTTCACGATTAAAATCGCTCCCTCGATAAATCTTCAACCTCTGACCGTTAACTACCCATTCTTGCTTTGATTTTTGGTCCTCTATCACAATAGCGACATGGCTTCTAACCTCTTTGACCAAAAACGGTCCGGACCATTTCGACTTCAACTTTCCCGGAAAAAGTCTTAACCGGGAATTAAAGAGTAACACCAATTGTCCTACCTTAAAATCTTTCATTCTAATCTTACTATCATGATAGAATTTGGTCTTTTCTTTGTAGATAGAATTAGACTTGTAGGCATGCAATCTCATTTCCTCCAACTCATGAAGTTGGATTTTTCTTTGGTCACCACTCAACTTGTGGTCAAAATTCAAAAGTTTCAAGGCCCAATATGCCTTATGTTCTAGTTCTACGGGAAGGTGACAACTTTTACCATACACCATTTGGAATGGTGTAAGACCGATCGGTGCTTTGAAAGCGGTCCGATATGCCCACAAGGTTTCATCTAATTTCATCGACCAATCCTTCCTAGAGCTAGACACAGTTTTTTCAAGAATTCTCTTAATTTCTCTATTGGTCCTCTCAACTTGCCCATTAGTTTGTGGATGATATGGAGTAGCCACCATGTGCTTTACTCCATATTGCTCCAACACTTTTTCAAGCGGGGCATTACAGAAATGAGATCCACCATCACTAATTAACACTCTTGGCGTGCCAAACCGCGAGAATATATTTTTCTTCAAAATTTTTATCACGGTCTTACCATCCGCTTTGGGTGAAGCAATTGCTTCCACCCACTTAGACACGTAATCCACAGCTACCAAGATGTATTCATTTGACAATGAGGAAGGGAATGGTGCAACAAAATCAATGCCCTAACAATCAAATACTTCTACTTCTACAATACTTTGGAGGGGCATTTCCTCTCTTTTCCCTATTCCACCAGTTCTTTGACAACTGTCGCATGAGGCAATATGGTGGTAAGCATCTTTGAACAAAGTAGGCCACCAAAATCCCGATTGAAGGACTTTTGTGGCCGTCCGCAAACCATTGAAATGACCACCATAAGGCGAATTGTGGCAATGCCACAAAATGCTTTTTGTTTCCTCATCCGCGACACATCTTCTTAAAAGATTGTCACTACTCAACTTAAACAAGTGAGGCTCATCCCAAACATAAAAATTGGCATCGTTCAAAAACTTTTTTCTTTGATTCCAAGTTAGATCCTCTGGTATCCAGCCAGATGCTTTGTGATTAGCCATATCTGCGAACCAGGGTCTAACTTCTTGTACCATGTACAGTTTTTCATCAGGGAATTCTTCCCTCACTTCTTTTTCATTGTTTGTCACCTCGGTATTCACTAACCGAGATAAATGATCCGCAATCAAATTTTCTGTACCTTTCTTATCTCTTACTTCAAGATCAAATTATTGAAGCAAAAGAATCCACCGAATAAGCCTCTGTTTTGAATCAGGCTTGGTGAGAAGATATTTGATTGCGGCATGATCAGTATAACACACCACTTTAGAACCAATGAGGTAAGAACGAAACTTTTCCAATGCAAATACAATTGCGAGCAATTCTTTTTCGGTAGTGGCATAGTTAACCTGTGCCTCATTTAAAACTTTGCTCGCATAATGTATAGCATGGAATTGTTTGTTCTTCCTTTGGCCTAAGACCGCACCAACCGCATAGTCACTAGCATCGCACATGACTTCAAACTCAAGCGACCAATTAGGAGCGACAATTATGGGTGTGGTGGTCAAATTCTCTTTGAGTTCTAGGAAAGCTTTTAGACATGATTCATCAAAATTAAATTCCATACCTTTGTTGAGCAAATTACTCAAAGGCTTTGCGACCTTGGAGAAATCCTTGATGAATCTTCTATAGAACCCAGCATGTCCCAAAAAGCTCCTTATGCCTTTCACATTCACCGGTGGGGGAAGCTTTTCAATAACTTCAATTTTTGCCGGATCGACCTCAAGCCCCTTTGAAGATACCTTGTGGCCAAGAACAATCCCATTTGTTACCATGAAAGTGCACTTCTCCCAGTTGAGAACCAAATTTGTTTCAATACATCTTTCCATCACCACATCAAGGTTTTTCAAGCACAAGTCAAATGACGACCCGTACACAGAAAAATCATCCATGAACACCTCGATGCTTTTCTCGATCAAATCTGAGAAGATAGCTTGCATGCACCTTTGAAATGTTGCGGGAGCATTACATAGTCCAAATGGCATTCTTCGGTATGCAAAAACGCCAAAAGGACATGTAAAGGCAGTTTTCTCGTGGTCCGCCGGATTCACTGATATTTGATTGTATCCCGAATAACCATCCAAGAAACAATAGAAATTTCTTCCGGCTAACCTTTCTAACATTTGATCCATAAAAGGTAATGGAAAGTGATCTTTTCTTGTTGCTTGGTTCAACCTCCTATAATCAATACACATACGCCACCCGGTCACCGCTCTCGAAGGAATCAACTCGTTCTTCTCATTTCTCACAACCGTCAATCCACCCTTCTTAGGAACCACATGCACCGGACTCACCCATTCACTATCGGAGATGGGATAAATCATCCCCGCCTCTAATAACTTCACAACCTCTTTTCTAACAACTTCTTTCATGGTTGGATTTAATCGCCTTTGAGGTTGTGCCACGGGCCGAAAATCATCTTCTAACATAATCTTATGCATACAATAGGCCGGACTAATACCCTTCAAGTCGGATAAAACCCATCCTATTGCTTCTTGATTCTTTATCAATACTTCCTTCAATCGATGCTCTTCCTTGCTAGACAAACCGTTATTAATGATAACCGGCTTAGTAGAATTGTCACCAAGAAACACGTATTTCAAGTGAGACGGTAACACATTCAACTCCACCTTTTGCTCTTCAACTTTAGGTTCATCCTTCAACTCTTCAATTTGAGTTTCAAATGGATTCATCTCATCACAAGCCTCTAAATTTCTCAAGCAATCTTCAATTTCTTTCTCTTGATCTTTGGTGAGAACTTCAAGAGCTTCCATTAAAGTCTTCTCAAGAGGATTCGACAAGTGCATTTGATTCTCCACTTTCATAATAGCCCTTTCGGTAGCATCGATTCTAAAACAATCATCATCATCACTCGGATGCTTGATGGCTTCAAAGAGATCAAGACATAATTCTTCATCTTGGTACCTTGATTTCATTAAGCCATCATCAATATCTATCATCATTCGGGCCGTCTTCATAAAAGGCCTTCCTAAGATCAAAGGTATATCAGGATCTTCTTCCATGTCTATGACAACAAAGTCAACTGGAAACCAAAATTTGTCAACCTTGACAAGCAAGTCTTCCGCAACTCCATGAGGATGAGCTGTGGACTTATCTGCTAATGATAACGTCATTCTAGTCGGCTTCAAGTCATTAATTCCTAACCTTCTCACCATAGACAATGGGATCAAATTAATGCTAGAGCCGGTATCCACCAATCCTTTGCCTATTTGAACATTTCCAATAGACACCGGCAAGGTTACCCGTCCAGGATCATTTGATTTAATCGGTGTAGTGCGTTGAATTAACGCATTACAACAAGAGCTCACCGTTACTACCTCCGGATCCAAGAATCTTCTCTTCTTAGTGATGATGTCTTTGATAAATTTAGAGTACATCGGCATTTGCTCTAATGCTTCGGAAAAAGGAACATTGATTTGCAACTTGCTAAAGATGTCCAAGAACCGAGCATAGTGCTTCGCATCCTCTTTCTTTGACGGACCGGGAGGGTAAGGTAATTTCTTCACATGAATTGAGTTTTCTTTCATCTTCCCTTTTTCACTCACACTCAATTTTTTTCTCTCTTTTTCTACAACTTTCTCAAGAGTTTCTTTTTCCACTAATTCTTTCTCTTTCTCATTTTCAACTCAATCACCCTCAACATTTTTGTCTACTTCAATCTCCCTATCTTTTTCACTTTCAACAATTTCTTCCTCAACTATCTCTCCTACACCCATATCAATATTTCTACCGCTACGAGTTAGAATTGACTTACAATGCTCACGAGGATTTTCTTGTGTAGTAGCCGGAAAAGGACCTTTGTTTTGATCGGCAAGTTGCTTTGACAATTGCCCGACTTGAGTTTCAAGGTTCTTTATTGCGGCATCCATACTCTTTTGGCTTGCAATTTGCAATTGCATGAATTGGCTAAGAGTGTCCTCGATTGAAAGCTTTGTTTGTTGAGGTTGTTGATTGTAACCACCTTGATAAGGATTTTGACGATTCGATGGACCCGCATCCGGCCTCCATCCTTGTTGATAACCTTGATTACCTCTTTGTTGGTAACCTTGGTTATTGTTGTAAGGTTGTTGTTGTTGTCTCCCACCATAACCTTGATTAGGATTAGACACATAATTCACCTCTTCACCCGGTGGAGGACAAAAACCAGTTTGATGGTCACCCCTACACAATTCACAACACATCACCTGTTGATTTTTAGAAGGGATCCCATGTATCTCTTTGATTTGTTGAGGGAGTTTTGACATTTGTTGAGTGAGCAATTCTACTTGTTGTGTCAAAAGCTTGTTTTGAGCAAGTATTGCATCACTAGTATTCAATTCAAGAACTCCAGGTTTTCTTTGCGATGCACTACGGTTGTGTTGCCCTTAATGATCATTCAAAGCCATCCTATCAATGATAGCAATTGCTTCAGCAGCTGTTTTTGACATCAACGAACCACCCGCGGTCGCATCTAAAAGAGTTTTAGGTTGAGGTTGGAGTCCATTTCTAAAGATATGGATTTGAGACAATTCATCAAACCCATGCCCTTTACATTTTCTAACCATAGACTTGAACCTCTCCCAAGCTTCATTGAGAGATTCACTCGGACCTTGGGAGAACACCGCTATAGAAGTTTTCGCTTCCATGAACCTATTGTGAGGAAAGAACCGATCCAAAAACTTCTCTTCTAACTCGTTCCAATTTGTCATGACATTATTTGGTTGATCAAGGTACCATTCCTTAGCTTTTCCTATCAAGGAATGAGGAAATAGTCTCCTGAAAACCTGTTCTTCTTCGGCCTCCGGAGCACCAATGGTTCCGGCGATCTCATAGAACTTTGTTAGATGAGTAAAAGGATCCTCGTGATCTGCTCCTGTGAAAGGATTCTGATAAAGTAATTGAAGTAACCCCGTTTTCATCTCGGAGTTTCTTCCATTGGCTTGATCACGAGCAAATTGTGCATTGAGTCGAGGGCTATTAACACAAGGCCCTCGAGCTGGAACATTAGGATCCGCAGCCATTTCTTCCTCAACTAAGTTTTCAACCGGAGTTGAAGAAGAAGATGCTTCTTGTTGTTGTCTTTTTTCCCTAGCTAGTTGTCTCCTCCATACGAGTTTTGCTATTCTCTCTACGAGCAGTCCTCTCAAATACCAGGATCAAAAAGGAGTTGATCTGCAGGTATACGTCCTCGCATAAACTGTAATCTGAAAAACTAACCAAGCAAATTAACAAACACAAGGAAAATAAATTTAGAAACAAGATATTAATTATAAGACTCAATACAAAACAAACTATTGCAATGCTTGCAATATCTAAACAACAATCCCCGGCAACGGCGCCATTTTGTTGAAAGAGTATTGTGGTGTACTTTTCGTTTATATCGTTTCCACAGGGATTATTGCGATATCACCACCGTTCTATAGCCTATTTTGTCTTGAGTTAATGTTACTTTAGTTTTGGATTTGCAAAACATCATTTAACAATTTTAGTAGCAAAGAGTAAATTTATGAAAGTTCTAAGTTAAAGAAAATGTATCAAGACTTGATTTCATCAAGCTAAATTTGTATGTTTCCTTATAAATATATGTCTATGAACTTGCTAACGATCAATATAATTACGTATCGACGTCTATATCGTCCGTGTCCGCAACGATATAGCTAGATTTACCGTATTGTTTAAGCGAGGATTTCTCCACCGTTTAAACAATACAAGTAACGTTTTAGAGACCGATACTTAGTAAACATCAAACGCTAAATCCATGTCTACAACTTATAGTTTGAAAGATGATAAGTTAGGTCTAGATACAAACATTGATGTCTCAAACATTTATACCATATAGAAGCTTTAATAAACAAACTAAACCATCTATATTGATCATCACTTGTTCATACACAATATATTCACAAGAAATACATACAAAAGGTTAGGAAGATTACATCTTATCTTGATACAAAAGAGATTTAGCTATCTATGAGAATGATAGCTTGCTCAAGAAGGAAAGGATGAAGATCAACAAGCATCAACGGCGATTAATCGACGATCAAGGCTTCGAATCTTCAACTCTTAGTTTGCTACAGTGTTTTGTGCTCTTCTTTCTCTCTAAAAATATCTCTCTATATCTCTCAAAGTGATCTGGCCCAAAAACAAATAAACAAAGTTTCGCAGACCGCGCTTAGCGCGATGTAGCCCCGCTAAGTGCGCTATCAAAAATTGCTAAACCGCCCAACCGCGCTAAGCGGGCTCCAGACCTCGCTTAGCGCGACACTTTCTGCCAGAACTTCCTTCTTTTCTTCAAAACCGCGCTTAGCGGGACCAACCTCGCTTAGCGCGCTACCTCTTTCTAGCAATCCTTGGTTTTGGTCTTGGAACATCTTCAAAGCCCTTTTTCCATGGTCCAAGCTTCCAATTATCTATAAAAACTACAAAATCCAACATAGATTGCAAAGATAAGAACTATTCAACAATAATATAAATATAAGAATATATATATACCAAATGATAATAAAATACTACTATTAACCACAAAAAGACTTGAGAGTTACCAAAAATTACCTAAGATATTTACACAAATTGGTAACTAACAGTCACCTTTCTTTATATTAACCCTACGATGCAAACCTTAGGAAAGGGTTGAGGGTGCCTAACACCTTCCCTCGACCTGAATATAGTATCTTACCCCGATCTCTTAACTGCGCGAGGTTTCCTATTCGCCTTGGTAGAATAGGTGGCGACTCTAATCTTTAATTTTTAGGGCAGGTTGCTACATATGGGGAATAGACTTTATGGGTCCCTTTCCATCATCATTCGGAAATAAATATATCCTCGTAGCTGTCGATTACGTTTTGAAATGGATAGAAGCTATCGCTTCTCCTACAAACGACACACGAGTAGTGATCAAACTTTTTAAAAATGTCATCTTTCCTAGGTTTGGTGTACCAAGACTGGTAATTAGCGACGGTGGATCTCATTTCATTTCAAGAATCCTTGAAAAACTTCTTCGAAAATATGGAGTGAATCATCGAAGAGCGACACCATACCATCCACAAACAAGCGGACAAGTAGAAGTCTCTAACCGAGAAATAAAGCAAATATTGGAGAAGACTGTTGCTATATCTAGAAAAGATTGGTCATCCAAGTTAAATGAAGCTTTATGGGCTTATAGAACAGCTTTCAAAACTCCAATAGGAACCACCCCATTCAAACTCGTTTATGGAAAATCATGTCACCTCCCGGTAGAATTGGAACATAAGGCTTATTGGGCCATTAAGACATTAAATTTAAATTACACTACCGCTGGCGAAAAACGCATTCTAGACATAAACGAATTAGACGAGCATAGACAAGACGCTTACGGAAACCCTAAAATCTATAAAGAAAGAACAAAAAAATGGCACGACAAGCGTATATCTAGGAAACGTTTTAGCATAGGCGATAAAGTCCTGTTATTTAACTCTAGACTAAAATTATTTCCTGGAAAGCTACGATCTAGATGGTCTGGTCCCTTCGAAATTACTAACATCTTTACGAGCGGAGCGATAGAAATTAGAGGAAAAACGGTCGAACCTTTTGTCTTAAATGGGCAACGTCTTAAACATTACCATCGTCTCGAGAAAGATGAAAATATTCAACTTTTCAAACTTGACGAGTTGCCCGCTCATTTGAAAAAATGATTTTCATTTAAATCGTCGAGCTTACGACATAAAACAAAGCGCTTAGTGGGAGACAACCCACGTTTTTATTTTTTTTCTTATCTTTATCCTTTTAATTTAAATTATTTTATTTTATTTTATTCTATCTTGTTTTTATATTATTTTTCATTTTTCTATTTTTATGTCTTTTTTGCCAATAATAATAATAATAATTATAATTATAATTATTATTTTAATCATTGTTATAAAAATCTTATCTTTTTATAATTATAATTATTATTTTGTTCCATCTTTTTAATTTTCTTTTTTTCAACACTAGCAAAATTCTAACTTAAATTTTCATATTTTCCAACTTATAGGCTAATCTAGTTACTAACTTATCAAGATGCAAGAAGTTGACAATATGGAAGTTGTGTTCCGAGGAAGAGGACAAGAAGCGAGATATGCTAAGCTAGCTCAGAGGCAAATGGATTTGACTCGCTATCCTCATCACCCGACTATGAAGAAGTTAGGAATCCAAGAAAGTGTCATGTACTTGCTGAACCAAATCGGTTGGACCGGTTCTCACCTGTTCCGCAAATTCTGTACCTACCGAAAGCTCACTCTGGAGTTCTTGAGCTCATTGACTTATCTGCCTAACTGTGGACAAGGAGTGAAGAGAGGAATTATTCTCTTTTGGCTTTTTGGATTGGAATATCAGTTTTGTGTCCGTGATTTTGCTGCTATGTTAGAAATTCCTAACGGAGCAGATGCATTCACCACAGTTCAAGAGGAACTATTTGCTTACTGGGAGTTGGAAAATTTTTGGGGTAAGATTACTGTAAACGATAATCCTGAAGAGCATGAGTTTCACTCCGAGAATATTCATAACTCTGCTTTCAGATATCTGCATAAGATTATCTCTCACTACATTTTCGGTAAACCTGAGAATGTCACTGAAGTTTCCAGAGAAGAATTGTTCATCATGTTCTGCACTTCTCAGAATCGTCTGGTCAATGCTATTACATTTATGCTAGCAAACTTCGAGCGCATCATGCAAGACGAAGTTTCTCCTATTCTGATTGGAGGATTCGTCACTATGATTGCAAATGCTATAGGACTGAGACAACCACTGCTTAGATTGACACCTTTTGGTTCCTATAACTCCATGGACATTCAGTTCTGCTTCAATCGAGGTATCATTGGAAACCTTGGTCCTGATCAGTTTGAGCTCCTTATTGATAACCAAGTACTGGATCAGTTCACTTTACCAAATCCGAGGACGAGTGTGCACAACCCTGCTAATTGGCTTTATTATGGTCAGATTCCTGATAGAGAGTCATCTCCTGAAACTCCACAAGCCTATGAACATTTTGATGATGATATGCATACAGCAGAAGCGGACTCTGAACCTGACACTCCTCCTGGATACTATGACATGAATCCTCCCGGATATGAGCCCGTGCCTGAGTATGAACCTATGCCCGAGGATGATCCTGTGCCTGAATATGAGCCTATGCCTGAAGATGAACCCGTTCCTGAATATGAGCCTGAGACTCCTACTGGTTCACAAGAAGATCAATCCGAGGATATGACCGATGTCGAGCCTGAACAACAACATCCTGCTGCATCTGCTGAATCCTTGGCCCCGAGAAATGCTCCTCCGAGGATCGAGCATGCTTATCACCCGATTAGACATGGCCAAGCTATAGATGCACTGCAGCATGAAGTCCAACATATGCGCGACGAGATACACACTCTACAAATGCACTTCTTCAATTTCATCGACACCGTTAATGCTCAATTCGACGAAGTCTTCAAGCACATTTATTCTATAGCTCCTAATATGCAAAACAAAAGTGGCTAGATATTAACTTTTAGAATATTAGATTTTTATTTTTAGTTTTAGTTATTTCTTATTTCTAGTTTAGAGTTTACTTTTATGCATTTTACATTCTGCTGCTATTAACACTCAGTACCCAGTTTTAATTCAAAATGCAATATTTTTATTCAACACTGCTACTGTGTTTTATCTATTCTGCTGCTATTGACTGCTATATATTCATGATTGCATTTAATATACTCAGTCTGGTCACCAAAATTTTGCTGTTTATAATATTAAACCATGTCACTGTTCTGTACTATTCACATGTTTCATTATACCTGTCAGAACATATGACCAAAAGCATGCACACGACAAACATCTTCCCTAGGCTAGGAGACGTCCGTCTCCACCTCTGTGGGACCACCTCTCTGCATGCCTAGGATAGGAGACGCCCGTCTCCATGCTTTGTCCACCTGCAGCCTGCCCACCTAAGACGCGCGTCTCCCAAGGGTGTGTGGCAGCTGCTATGTCCCCTTGACCACGCAGACCACCATAACTCCCCTTTTGAATTTTGAATTTTGAATTTCAAAATTCATCATTCAATATTCTTTCTTTTCCCCATAATTTCTTCCATTTAAACACCATAAACCACATTCATCCCTCCATCATCACCTCCATAACTCTACATCATTTTCTATTTCTTCCATCCGTTCAAACTTTAAACACCACCATAAATCCCTTTTAATTCTATCTTTCATCCACCATTTTCAAACCTCACTATAAATTCATACCACCACCATTCTTCTCTTCACAAACTCAAAACCAGTTTTCTATCATCCCATTCTCCACATATTTCTTTTATCCATAAACACCATGCCTCCACGTTCTATCATCCGAAGTGTGCGCCCTGAGAGACCACCTCCCGACCTATCACAAATTATTTTTCGAGAGGACAACGATGCTGCTCAACGTACAATTTTTTTGGCTTTCTACAAACGTTCAGTTGTCCCCACAAAATATGTGAGCACTGAATGTCTAGAAACTTTGGGTTTAACAGATGGTGTCACCCGTTTACTCACAAAATCTAGCCCACAACAACTCTGTACTAAATCCGCCCCTACTTTTGAGTCGCTCGTCTTAGAGTTCTTAAGCTCTTTCAACTACAACACTCCTTCTGATCAACCGCTCTTAACTGGTAACGTCCAATTTAGGATGTTTAATCGTGAATATGATTTGGATCAAGAAGAAGTTACTGCATACTTGCAATTTTCTCATGAACCAGATGCTCGTCACAACATTTTTGAAGAACTCAATGGCCAATCTTGGGAGCAACTTGCTTTTGAATTATGGTTTAATCTAACTGGCGAACATGCTACCGGTTGGAGGAATCTTCACGCTTCCCACATTCAAAACCCCGTTATAGGTTATTTTCAACGTGTTTTGGGTAACACAATTTTTGCAAGATCCAACAACCACAAGGTGAACCAAAATGAGTTATTTTTCTTATTTTGTGCACTAAATAATATCCGCATCAATGCCGCACCATTTATGCTCCAACACCTCCAAGGATGTGTCAACACTCCCGCCACAAACCCATTCTGTTTTGGCGGCATTATTACCACATTGGCATGTGCCTTAGGCCTCGCTGACGACCTCATCTCTCTTTCCCATTACATGATGCCTGCTCAGTCCCTCGATCTCACTTACTGTCGTGACTCTCACATGGTGTCACCACGACCCGATGGTCGTTTCACTCTGGTGGTCAACAAAACTTTAATTCCAAACGTCATTCTACCGTGCCCCGAGCAAATCAACATCCGTTATATTCAGCGTTGGAGGCTTATTCCTGAAGATCCTCATCAAAACCAACCTGAACATCATAATGAGCCGATGGATGAAATGGAACAAGAGTTCAATCAAGCAGATGATGATTTCGATGCCAACCAACCTCCTCAAGATAATCCTCCGCCAATTACTCTCGATGCCATGTATGCTGTAATTCAACGCCAAGACCAACTTTTTCAAGCTATGCAGACAAATCAAGACGAAACCTTAAGGTTAATTCGAGAAATGCAACAAGAACACCGTGACTACGCTATTAGGACCGAAGGCCACTACACAGAAATTTCTACACAATTGAATGATCTCAACCTTTGTGCAAATGGCTCTCCTACTAATAGATGTTGACGTGTTCGCACCAGAAGCGCAAGCAGTTCTCGCAACCGCAACAACGAGGAGTAGTTCTTATGCATTGAGGACACTACAAACTTTAAGTCTGGGGGAGTCGTATTACTCGCATTAGTATTTTATTCCTTTTATTTCCCTTGTTGCAATGTTTTTCAATTCAATAAAAACATATTTATGAAATTTTAAGTCTTATATGCATATTTCCGTGTTTATTATAATTTTTCCATTTTCTTGAGCCATAACAAAATTTTCTAAACGATAAACGCATAACCCCGCACGTTCGAATAGTACGAAGCCACTTTCTTACAAGATATATAGGAGCTAGAGTAAAAATTCGAGACAATACCCTTACCGTCTCGACACTCTAAAACCCCCAAGTATGTGTAACCAATTTGAATACCTTTTACACCGAAACCATTGACTTTAATTTTGAAATAACCCTTATTAGTTTATTCTAGAAATCGGCACCGTCTTAGTGATCGGTCACCATTTCTACTTAATTTCGTCATAAATTCGGCATAAGATCGTCATACTTGGTAACACTTTGTGGTTGTTTTCAAGAGTTTTTCGTTGATTCCTTTAATATTAGTTAATTGATTGCATTATGTTTTTGTGCCCTTTATCATGTCTTTTTAGATGCTTGTGATCTCTCTATTTGGTGGTTGTAGGTTAATTCTGGATCAGATGGAAATTGCACAAGTGTTGGTGTAAAAGAAGCTGAAAATCGTGACATGTGTGTAGTATTTTAATCATAACTGGAGCTTCGTAACTCGGAATGACGCGGTTCCGGTGGCAAAATTTCGCTAATGAAAAGGGCTACAACTTTGATGTTGAAGTCAAAGCCAAAAGAGGCAGAGGCGGACACAGTCAGACCGTGTCAAGTGACACGGCCGTGTCCAACCTGCTGAAGAATTCTCCCCAAAAGTGGCAGAAGCTGACACGGTCAGCCTGTGTCGAGTGACTCGGCCGTGTCAGCCTGTACGGACAGAATTTCTGATTTTCTATGTTTTTACAATTTTAAAGTTCTGGGGGCAATTTGGGTATTCTGGCTGAGATCTGAAAACCTAGAGGGATTAAAAGAGAATTGAGAGACAAGGGGAAGGCACTTTTGATCGTACGAAAGAATTCCAGAAGAGGGCAAGATAGCTTTATCAAGGTTTTGGAAGACGAAGAGATTCAATGGTGGACACCATTGAAGATCAGAGTTCTCCTAATCTTTGTAAATGTCTAAACATTTTAATTTTGGTTTCTTGAATACTATGAGAGGCTAAACCCCCCAATGCCAGGGGGTATCCCTGATTTGAATTGTAACGACTCTGAATATCGTATTTCTTTAATCAAGTATTCGTATTTTGCAATTTGATTGTTTAATGTTTTTATGCTTTCTTTGTCGGCAAAACAAGATTGATCCATGGTTAACAATCTGTAGGACTACGGTTGTTAAGGTTTTTAAACAATTAAATCTTATAGTTATCACCTAGGACTAGGGATACCGTAAGGTTATTTGAATATTCTTGATCATTTACATCTTTGGTTTACAAACCTATGTTTCTAAGGACTTAGACATTAGGATTGCAAACCAAAAGGTTTTCACTAAGGACTTAGGAAAACACCCTTAAGAACAAATAGTTGCATCATATGAACTTGTTAAAGAGATCTTTTTACAGAGTCATTATAAGGCTGATCATACACCTACCTTGGCATTACTCTAAATTTATACACAAAAGCTTAACTTTAATTTCAGCTTATTTATTTTAATTCAGTTATTTCAATATAACAAAAACACCCCTATGCTATTTTGTTTAATTTACTAGTTACAATAATTTATATTTCCTACGCAATCCTCGTGATCGATACTTGGGGTAAAACCCATTATTACTACATCGGTAAAAATAGTACACTTGCTATTTTTCCGATCAAGTTTTTGGCGCCGTTGCCGGGGATTGCCAAAATATAAGTGATTAATAAGTCAATTGAAATTTTGTTGCTCTACAACTAAAATTTTATTTTTCAGCAATTTTTTTTTCCTCTCAACTAATCATTGTCTAATCTTGTATGCGAGGTAAGGCCTCAGCAGAATTTTGTTTTTTTTTTGACGCTGAACCAGAAAGATCATTGCGAGCACGACTTCGAGAAGCTAAGCAAAAAAGACTGACATCAAAAGAAGAATCAACCATAGTTTCAGAATCGGAAAACAAAGAAACACTATCGAGCCCATCCAAGCAGTCAGATTCAGAATCTGAAACTATGGCAGAGGATCCACCACCTCCTCCAGAAAGACTTTTAGGTGATTATGGAAGGGCGAACGCACCACTTGGCCGAATGACAATCGTAAATCAATCGGTCAATGTGGCACACTTCCAACTACATCCCTCTACTATTCGCCAGTTGGAAAGCAAGCCCTTTTCAGGAAGAATCAACGAAGATGCAAATAAGCATCTACAGAGATTCCTCACCACAACAACATCATTGAAGATCGAAGGCCATTCTGAAGTAGCACAGGTTGAGCCAATCACATCAGTTATGTGTGAAATATGTGGTGGACCGCATTTTGCTATGCATTGTGTGGCAACGCAGGAACAGGTTGAACAGATTCATATGTTGAGGCAGAATAATCCAAACGCCAACACATATAATCCAAGATGGAAAAGTCATCCTAATTTCGCATGGAAAGACCAACAAGGAAATATTCAAAAGCAGGGACCCAACCAATATCAATCTCAAGCTCAGCCACATCAATACATACCTCCACAACAACCACCATACCAGCAACAATTCCAACACCATCCACAACAGTTTCAAACTCAAGGTCAACAACAATTTCAACAACAGGTACCGAAGAAAGAAGATTGGGAGATTGCTATTGAAAAATGGCAGCTCAAAACTCTCAATTCCAGGAAGAAACTAGGAGAAATCTAAGGAACACCAGCGCTTCAATCAAGAATCTGGAAATTCAAATGAGTCAGATAGCACAACATCTCACTCTACAGGCACAAGGTACCCTTCCGAGCTCAATTGTGAAAAATCCTAAAAACGAAGAGAAGATTAATGCTGTTACTACAAGGAGTAAGAAAGTGGCAGAACCGGAAAAAGAAAAAGAGGAAATAGATGATCCCTTGGTGATTGAGGTAGATTTGGAGATAAGAGAGATTGTGAAAGAGCCCGAAATTGTGATACCACCGGTTAAGCAACTTGAAGAGAAAAATAAGAAAGATGCTAAACCGGCAATCAAGCTTCCTTTTCCTTCTAGAGTGACAAAGAAGAATTCAACAGAAAAGGATTTTGAGAAGTTTGCAGCCTTGTTTAAAAAATTAGAGGTTAATCTACCTTTCTTTGAAGCACTTGAGCAAATGCCTTTGTACAAGAAGTTTATGAAGGAGGTTATCGGTAAAAAGAGGCCAATGGGGGGAGAACCAGAAATTGCAACAGAAAGTGTAGTATAGTCTCTCCAGCAAGGAAGATCCCCATCAAGAAGAAAGACTCTGGAGCGGCGGCGATACCATGCACTATCAAGAACAGAATGTTTAAAAAGGTACTCATTGATTCGGGTTCTAGTGTGAGTTTAATGCCACTATCTATCTTTAAAAAGCTTGAATTGGGAAAGATAAGTGAAAGTGAGACAAAGTTGAAGTTCGTTGATCACACCATCAAGAAATCATATGGGATAGCTGAAGACGTACTAGTGGAGATTGGCAAGTTTGTATTCCCTGTTGACTTCCACATCATGGATATTCCTGAAGATGAAGAAACTCCTATCCTTCTTGGGAGACCATTTTTGTTGACAAGTCGTTGCAACTTTGACATTGAGAAAGGGACTCTGACGGTGAAAGCCTTTAATGAAGAATTAACCTTAAAGATGCTAGAAGTCAAGAAACAAAGTGAAGGTGTACATGATCAAGCTTCTGCTGGTATGATCGAAAGTGAGGGAGAATACAAAAGCCCTAAACATCTCCAAGAAAAAGTTTCAAGCATAGCTTCTCAGGTGGAACTAGCTCATGTTTCTATCAAAAGTCCTAAGGTCGCTATAGAAGTTAAGAAGAAAAAGAAAGAAGCAAATCAAAGTGAGAAGATGAAAGTGGATAGTAACTTGAAGAGAAAAGCAACCAGGTTTGGAGAAGTGACAAGCAACCAGATTTGGAGGAGGAAGTACCCTCCTTAATAAAGGGTAATGGACCGTCGAGCCATGCGACGTTAAACGAAGCGCTTCGTGGGAGGCAACCCACGGTTTTAATAATGCGGTTTACTTTTTGTTTTGTTTTTCAGAAAATAAAGAAAAGTGGGTCTCTCTGGTGAAAGCTAGGAAGCGGAAGCTGGAGTCGCAGTACCCTCTGTGAGTTCACCCTCGCTATCTCGAATTGAAACATTGAGGTCAATGTTTCGTTCAAGTGTGGGGGGGGTTTTATTGCGTTCTGTTTTTTATTTTGAGTAGTTGTTTTTCCTAGTATTTCTATGCTATTATGTTCACCAAGTGTTACAGATTGATGAGATTTACCGGATGGTTGATGGACTGGTAGTAAAAGGATGAAAGATCCAACCCAAACTTGCATCCCAGGCATCCCTGGAAGTTGATTCAACCAAAAATAATTATTGGACGCAACTTGATGACACCGGACCGAGATTGAAAGTTGGTACACACGGACCGAAAAAGGAGCAACATCACACGATAAGTACTATGGATCCTGTAAGCTATGCCCAACATGGTGAGAACACAAAAAAAGCCAAAAATATATCATCATAAGAGAGTAGTCAGGTATGACTTTATCACTTTGAATTTGCGTACATTCTGCTCATATGACACTACATGATCACACACACTGAGGCACGTTGTTTCTGTTTCCCTCTGAGCCTTTCTAGCCTTCCCATGTTTATTTGTATCCATTGTAAACCCATTTGAGTCTGTATCCCTTGTTTGTGTTAACCACATATATTAACTCACGGCCAAAAAGAAAAAAAAGACTAATTTCTTACCCTGCTCGGCATAAGTGTTGTAATGTTGTGTTATATCAGTGCAAAAATTGTAAGTTTGGGGTAGTACACCTAAAGAATGGCGAGTGCGAAAAAATGAATGAAAAAAAAAAAAGAGAAAAGAAAAATGTTGAGACATCAAAGTTCCTTAAGAAAAGGAAGAATTCGAAGAAGCACTCGCCTAAAGAAAAAGACTCATTGATTTATCACACACTCAAAGCAAAAAAAAAAAAAGAAAGAAAAGGAATAGAAATAAGGGTGTGGTTAAATCCTATGATGCTATAAGAAGCATGAAAACAAGAAAAACAACATGAATGCTGAGCCTATAACCCTTGTGTATCCTTTTCCTTGTTTATCTCACCGCACCTAAGCCCCGCTACATCCCAAAGACCTCAAAAAGTGTGTGTAGAGTGTTTGTGTATGAAAGTAGTGTTTACTCAAATTTAAAAGTTGGTATTGCATATCATGACTTGTGAGTGAAGTTCATTTAAACCCCGAGAGAATTGGTGAGAAATGTGAAAAAGCTTGCAGGTGAAGGAGTACTTTGACGTGGAAGTGAAGCAGAAAACCCGGTTCGCGAAACTGAAAAAATTGATCGGAAAGGTATAAGTTGAGTTGCGAAAAGCATTGGTTGTAATGTGGTAGCGTGAATTCAGGGGTGACCTTTGTTTTGTTCTCTCATGCATCACTTGAGGACAAGCAATGAGATAAGTTTGGGGTTGTGATCGGTCACCATTTCTACTTAATTTCGTCATAAATTCGGCATAAGATCGTCATACTTGGTAACACTTTGTGGTTGTTTTCAAGAGTTTTTCGTTGATTCCTTTAATATTAGTTAATTGATTGCATTATGTTTTTGTGCCCTTTATCATGTCTTTTTAGATGCTTTTGATCTCTCTACTTGGTGGTTGTAGGTTAATTCTGGATCAGATGGAAATTGCACAAGTGTTGGTGTAAAAGAAGCTGAAAATCGTGACATGTGTGTAGTATTTTGATCATAACTGGAGCCTCGTAACTCGGAATGACGCGGTTCCGGTGGCAAAATTTCGCTAACGAAAAGGGCTACAACTTTGATGTTGAAGTCAAAGCCAAAAGAGGCAGAGGCGGACACGGTCAGACTGTGTCAAGTGACACGGCCGTGTCCAACCTGCTGAAGAATTCTCCCCAAAAGTGGCAGAAGCTGACACGGTCAGCCTGTGTCGAGTGACACGGCCGTGTCAGCCTGTGCGGACAGAATTTCTGATTTTCTATGTTTTTACAATTTTAAAGTTCTGGGGGCAATTTGGGTATTCTGGCTGAGATCTGAAAACCTAGAGGGATTAAAAGAGAATTGAGAGACAAGGGGAAGGCACTTTTGATCGTACGAAAGAATTCCAGAAGAGGGCAAGATAGCTTTATCAAGGTTTTGGAAGACGAAGAGATTCAACGGTGGACACCATTGAAGATCAGAGTTCTCCTAATCTTTGTAAATGTCTAAACTTTTTAATTTTGGTTTCTTGAATACTATGAGAGGCTAAACCCCCCAATGCCAGGGGGTGTCCCTGATTTGAATTGTAACGACTCTGAATATCGTATTTCTTTAATCAAGTATTCGTATTTTGCAATTTGATTGTTTAATGTTTTTATGCTTTCTTTGTCGGCAAAACAAGATTGATCCATGGTTAACAATCTGTAGGACTACGGTTGTTAAGGTTTTTAAACAATTAAATCTTATAGTTATCACCTAGGACTAGGGATACCGTAAGGTTATTTGAACATTCTTGATCATTTACATCTTTGGTTTACAAACCTATGTTTCTAAGGACTTAGGCATTAGGATTGCAAACCAAAAGGTTTTCACTAAGGACTTAGGAAAACACCCTTAAGAACAAATAGTTGCATCATATGAACTTGTTAAAGAGATCTTTTTACAGAGTCATTATAAGGCTGATCATACACCTACCTTGGCATTACTCTAAATTTATACACAAAAGCTTAACTTTAATTTCAGCTTATTTATTTTAATTCAGTTATTTCAATATAACAAAAACACCCATATGCTATTTTGTTTAATTGACTAGTTACAATAATTTATATTTCCTACGCAATCCTCGTGATCGATACTTGGGGTAAAACCCATTATTACTACATCGGTGAAAATAGTACACTTGCTATTTTTCCGATCAAGTTTTTGGCGCCGTTGCCGGGGATTGCCAAAATATAAGTGATTAATAAGTCAATTGAAATTTTGTTGCTCTGCAACTAAAATTTTATTTTTCAGCAATTTTTTTTTCCTCTCAACTAATCATTGACTAATCTTGTATGCGAGGTAAGGCCTCAGCAGAATTTTGTTTTTTTTTGACGCAGAACCAGAATGATCATTGCGAGCACGACTTCGAGAAGCTAAGCAAAAAAGACTGACATCAAAAGAAGAATCAACCATAGTTTCAGAATCGGAAAACGAAGAAACACTATCGAGCCCATCCAAGCAGTCAGATTCAGAATCTGAAACTATGGCAGAGGATCCACCACCTCCTCCAGAAAGACTTTTAGGTGATTATGAAAGGGCGAACGCACCACTTGGCCGAATGACAATCGTAAATCAATCGGTCAATGTGGCACACTTCCAACTACATCCCTCTACTATTCGCCAGTTGGAAAGCAAGCCCTTTTCAGGAAGAATCAACGAAGATGCAAATAAGCATCTACAGAGATTCCTCACCACAACAACATCATTGAAGATCGAAGGCCATTCTGAAGAAGCCAAGAGACTTGTGATGTTTCCTTTCACTTTATCCGAAGATGCGGAAGAATGGTTTTACTCACTTCCAGCTGGGAGTATCACGACATGGCAAGAGATGGAAAATGCTTTCCTTAATGAGTATTTCCCTGCTTCAGTTTTCATTCGCAAAAGATATGACATTATCAATTTCAAACAGAAAGAAGGGGAATCACTTGGAGATGCATATAAAAGGTTTAAGAGGTGTTTGGTTGCATGTCCTACTCATAACATGGACCCAACCGAGCAAATGCAGACTTTTTTGAATGGTTTACGAGTCAAGACAAAACAACTCATAGACACTGCTGCCGGTGGCTCAACCAATTTCTCAACAACCACTGGTATCAAAAGGATAATAGAAGCAATTGCCGCTAATGAGCATATTGAGTTGTATGATCGCACAATGAACCAACCAGAAGGAAAAATTGATTTAAAGCTTGCAGATCAGGTTGTTAAAATGGAAGATCAGATTGCGGCTGAGGTAGAAAGAAGACTAAAGAAGATGAATATTGGAGAACAGAAAGTAGCACAGGTTGAGCCAATCACATCAGTTATGTGTGAAATATGTGGTGGACCGCATTTTGCTATGCATTGTGTGGCAACGCAGGAACAGGTTGAACAGATTCATATGTTGAGGCAGAATAATCCATACGCCAACACATATAATCCAAGATGGAAAAGTCATCCTAATTTCGCATGGAAAGACCAACAAGGAAATATTCAAAAGCAGGGACCCAACCAATATCAATCTCAAGCTCAGCCACATCAATACATACCTCCACAACAACCACCATACCAGCAACAATTCCAACACCATCCACAACAGTTCCAAACTCAAGGTCAACAACAATTTCAACAACAGGTACCGAAGAAAGAAGATTGGGAGATCGCTATTGAAAAAATGGCAGCTCAAAACTCTCAATTCCAGGAAGAAACTAGGAGCAATCTAAGGAACACCAGCGCTTCAATCAAGAATCTGGAAATTCAAATGAGTCAGATAGCACAACATCTCACTCTACAGGCACAAGGTACCCTTCACAGAGTCATTATAAGGCTGATCATACACCTACCTTGGCATTACTCTAAATTTATACACAAAAGCTTAACTTCAATTTCAGCTTATTTATTTTAATTCAGTTATTTCAATATAACAAAAACACCCATATGCTATTTTGTTTAATTGACTAGTTACAATAATTTATATTTCCTACGCAATCCTCGTGATCGATACTTGGGGTAAAACCCATTATTACTACATCGGTGAAAATAGTACACTTGCTATTTTTCCGATCAAGTTTTTGGCGCCGTTGCCGGGGATTGCCAAAATATAAGTGATTAATAAGTCAATTGAAATTTTGTT
Source organism: Vicia villosa (assembly GCF_029867415.1). Lineage (NCBI taxonomy): Eukaryota > Viridiplantae > Streptophyta > Magnoliopsida > Fabales > Fabaceae > Vicia > Vicia villosa. Next base: position 49,979,862 of record NC_081185.1, read on the forward strand.
GCTCTGCAACTAAAATTTTATTTTTCAGCAATTTTTTTTTCCTCTCAACTAATCATTGTCTAATCTTGTATGCGAGGTAAGGCCTCACCAGAATTTTGTTTTTTTTTTGACGCAGAACCAGAAAGATCATTGCGAGCACGACTTCGAGAAGCTAAGCAAAAAAGACTGACATCAAAAGAAGAATCAACCATAGTTTCAGAATCGGAAAACGAAGAAACACTATCGAGCCCATCCAAGCAGTCAGATTCAGAATCTGAAACTATGGCAGAGGATCCACCACCTCCTCCAGAAAGACTTTTAGGTGATTATGGAAGGGCGAACGCACCACTTGGCCGAATGACAATCGTAAATCAATCGGTCAATGTGGCACACTTCCAACTACATCCCTCTACTATTCGCCAGTTGGAAAGCAAGCCCTTTTCAGGAAGAATCAACGAAGATGCAAATAAGCATCTACAGAGATTCCTCACCACAACAACATCATTGAAGATCGAAGGCCATTCTGAAGAAGCCAAGAGACTTGTGATGTTTCCTTTCACTTTATCCGAAGATGCGGAAGAATGGTTTTACTCACTTCCAGCTGGGAGTATCACGACATGGCAAGAGATGGAAAATGCTTTCCTTAATGAGTATTTCCCTGCTTCAGTTTTCATTCGCAAAAGATATGACATTATCAATTTCAAACAGAAAGAAGGGGAATCACTTGGAGATGCATATAAAAGGTTTAAGAGGTGTTTGGTTGCATGTCCTACTCATAACATGGACCCAACCGAGCAAATGCAGACTTTTTTGAATGGTTTACGAGTCAAGACAAAACAACTCATAGACACTGCTGCCGGTGGCTCAACCAATTTCTCAACAGCCACTGGTATCAAAAGGATAATAGAAGCAATTGCCGCTAATGAGCATATTGAGTTGTATGATCGCACAATGAACCAACCAGAAGGAAAAATTGATATAAAGCTTGCAGATCAGGTTGTTAAAATGGAAGATCAGATTGCGGCTGAGGTAGAAAGAAGACTAAAGAAGATGAATATTGGAGAACAGAAAGTAGCACAGGTTGAGCCAATCACATCAGTTATGTGTGAAATATGTGGTGGACCACATTTTGCTATGCATTGTGTGGCAACGCAGGAACAGGTTGAACAGATTCATATGTTGAGGCAGAATAATCCATACGCCAACACATATAATCCAAGATGGAAAAGTCATCCTAATTTCGCATGGAAAGACCAACAAGGAAATATTCAAAAGCAGGGACCCAACCAATATCAATCTCAAGCTCAGCCACATCAATACATACCTCCACAACAACCACCATACCAACAACAATTCCAACACCATCCACAACAGTTCCAAACTCAAGGCCAACAACAATTTCAACAACAGGTACCGAAGAAAGAAGATTGGGAGATCGCTATTGAAAAAATGGCAGCTCAAAACTCTCAATTCCAGGAAGAAACTAGGAGCAATCTAAGGAACACCAGCGCTTCAATCAAGAATCTGGAAATTCAAATGAGTCAGATAGCACAACATCTCACTCTACAGGCACAAGGTACCCTTCCGAGCTCAATTGTGAAAAATCCTAAAAACGAAGAGAAGATTAATGCTGTTACTACAAGGAGTAAGAAAGTGGCAGAACCGGAAAAAGAAAAAGAGGAAATAGATGATCCCTTGGTGATTGAGGTAGATTTGGAGATAAGAGAGATTGTGAAAGAGCCCGAAATTGTGATACCACCGGTTAAGCAACTTGAAGAGAAAAATAAGAAAGATGCTAAACCGGCAATCAAGCTTCCTTTTCCTTCTAGAGTGACAAAGAAGAATTCAACAGAAAAGGATTCTGAGAAGTTTGCAGCCTTGTTTAAAAAATTAGAGGTTAATCTACCTTTCTTTGAAGCACTTGAGCAAATGCCTTTGTACAAGAAGTTTATGAAGGAGGTTATCGGTAAAAAGAGGCCAATGGGGGGAGAACCAGAAATTGCAACAGAAAAGTGTAGTATAGTCTCTCCAGCAAGGAAGATCCCCATCAAGAAGAAAGACCCTGGAGCGGCGGCGATACCATGCACTATCAAGAACAGAATGTTTAAAAAGGTACTCATTGATTCGGGTTCTAGTGTGAGTTTAATGCCACTATCTATCTTTAAAAAGCTTGAATTGGGAAAGATAAGTGAAAGTGAGACAAAGTTGAAGTTCGTTGATCACACCATCAAGAAATCATATGGGATAGCTGAAGACGTACTAGTGGAGATTGGCAAGTTTGTATTCCCTGTTGACTTCCACATCATGGATATTCCTGAAGATGAAGAAACTCCTATCCTTCTTGGGAGACCATTTTTGTTGACAAGTCGTTGCAACTTTGACATTGAGAAAGGGACTCTGACGGTGAAAGCCTTTAATGAAGAATTAACCTTAAAGATGCTAGAAGTCAAGAAACAAAGTGAAGGTGTACATGATCAAGCTTCTGCTGGTATGATCGAAAGTGAGGGAGAATACAAAAGCCCTAAACATCTCCAAGAAAAAGTTTCAAGCATAGCTTCTCAGGTGGAACTAGCTCATGTTTCTATCAAAAGTCCTAAGGTCGCTATAGAAGTTAAGAAGAAAAAGAAAGAAGCAAATCAAAGTGAGAAGATGAAAGTGGATAGTAACTTGAAGAGAAAAGCAACCAGGTTTGGAGAAGTGACAAGCAACCAGATTTGGAGGAGGAAGTACCCTCCTTAATAAAGGGTAATGGACCGTCGAGCCATGCGACGTTAAACGAAGCGCTTCGTGGGAGGCAACCCACGGTTTTAATAATGCGGTTTACTTTTTGTTTTGTTTTTCAGAAAATAAAGAAAAGTGGGTCTCTCTGGTGAAAGCTAGGAAGCGGAAGCTGGAGTCGCAGTACCCTCTGTGAGTTCACCCTCGCTATCTCGAATTGAAACATTGAGGTCAATGTTTCGTTCAAGTGTGGGGGGGGGGGGTTTATTGCGTTCTGTTTTTTATTTTGAGTAGTTGTTTTTCCTAGTATTTCTATGCTATTATGTTCACCAAGTGTTACAGATTGATGAGATTTACCGGATGGTTGATGAAGTGGTAGTAAAAGGATGAAAGATCCAACCCAAACTTGCATCCCAGGCATCCCTGGAAGTTGATTCAACCAAAAATAATTGTTGGACGCAACTTGATGACACCGGACCGAGATTGAAAGTTGGTACACACGGACCGAAAAAGGAGCAACATCACACGATAAGTACTATGGATCCTGTAAGCTATGCCCAACATGGTGAGAACACAAAAAAAGCCAAAAATATATCATCATAAGAGAGTAGTCAGGTATGACTTTATCACTTTGAATTTGCGTACATTCTGCTCATATGACACTACATGATCACACACACTGAGGCACGTTGTTTCTGTTTCCCTCTGAGCCTTTCTAGCCTTCCCATGTTTATTTTTATCCATTGTAAACCCATTTGAGTCTGTATCCCTTGTTTGTGTTAACCACATATATTAACTCACGGCCAAAAAGAAAAAAAAACTAATTTCTTACCCTGCTCGGCATAAGTGTTGTAATGTTGTGTTATATCAGTGCAAAAATTATAAGTTTGGGGTAGTACACCTAAAGAATGGCGAGTGCGAAAAAATGAATGAAAAAAAAAAAGAGAAAAGAAAAATGTTGAGACATCAAAGTTCCTTAAGAAAAGGAAGAATTCGAAGAAGCACTCGCCTAAAGAAAAAGACTCATTGATTTATCACACACTCAAAGCAAAAAAAGAAAGAAAGAAAAGGAATAGAAATAAGGGTGTGGTTAAATCCTATGATGCTATAAGAAGCATGAAAACAAGAAAAACAACATGAATGCTGAGCCTATAACCCTTGTGTATCCTTTTCCTTGTTTATCTCACCGCACCTAAGCCCCGCTACATCCCAAAGACCTCAAAAAGTGTGTGTAGAGTGTTTGTGTATGAAAGTAGAGTTTACTCAAATTTAAAAGTTGGTATTGCATATCATGACTTGTGAGTGAAGTTTATTTTAACCCCGAGAGAATTGGTGAGAAATGTGAAAAAGCTTGCAGGTGAAGGAGTACTTTGACGTGGAAGTGAAGCAGAAAACCCGGTTCGCGAAACTGAAAAAATTGATCGGAAAGGTATAAGTTGAGTTGCGAAAAGCATTGGTTGTAATGTGGTAGCATGAATTCAGGGGTGACCTTTGTTTTGTTCTCTCATGCATCACTTGAGGACAAGCAATGAGATAAGTTTGGGGTTGTGATCGGTCACCATTTCTACTTAATTTCGTCATAAATTCGGCATAAGATTGTCATACTTGGTAACACTTTGTGGTTGTTTTCAAGAGTTTTTCGTTGATTCCTTTAATATTAGTTAATTGATTGCATTATGTTTTTGTGCCCTTTATCATGTCTTTTTAGATGCTTTTGATCTCTCTACTTGGTGGTTGTAGGTTAATTCTGGATCAGATGGAAATTGCACAAGTGTTGGTGTAAAAGAAGCTGAAAATCGTGACATGTGTGTAGTATTTTGATCATAACTGGAGCTTCGTAACTCGGAATGACGCGGTTCCGGTGGCAAAATTTCGCTAACGAAAAGGGCTACAACTTTGATGTTGAAGTCAAAGCCAAAAGAGGCAGAGGCGGACACGGCCAGACCGTGTCAAGTGACACGGCCGTGTCCAACCTGCTGAAGAATTCTCCCCAAAAGTGGCAGAAGCTGACACGGTCAGCCTGTGTCGAGTGACACGGCCGTGTCAGCCTGTGCGGACAGAATTTCTGATTTTCTATGTTTTTACAATTTTAAAGTTCTGGGGGCAATTTGGGTATTCTGGCTGAGATCTGAAAACCTAGAGGGATTAAAAGAGAATTGAGAGACAAGGGGAAGACACTTTTGATCGTACGAAAGAATTCCAGAAGAGGGCAAGATAGCTTTATCAAGGTTTTGGAAGACGAAGAGATTCAACGGTGGATACCATTAAAGATCAGAGTTCTCCTAATCTTTGTAAATGTCTAAACTTTTTAATTTTGGTTTCTTGAATACTATGAGAGGCTAAACCCCCCAATGCCAGGGGGGTGTCCCTGATTTGAATTGTAACGACTCTGAATATCGTATTTCTTTAATCAAGTATTCGTATTTTGCAATTTGATTGTTTAATGTTTTTATGCTTTCTTTGTCGGCAAAACAAGATTGATCCATGGTTAACAATCTGTAGGACTACGGTTGTTAAGGTTTTTAAACAATTAAATCTTATAGTTATCACCTAGGACTAGGGATACCGTAAGGTTATTTGAACATTCTTGATCATTTACATCTTTGGTTTACAAACCTATGTTTCTAAGGACTTAGGCATTAGGATTGCAAACCAAAAGGTTTTCACTAAGGACTTAGGAAAACACCCTTAAGAACAAATAGTTGCATCATATGAACTTGTTAAAGAGATCTTTTTACAGAGTCATTATAAGGCTGATCATACACCTACCTTGGCATTACTCTAAATTTATACACAAAAGCTTAACTTTAATTTCAGCTTATTTATTTTAATTCAGTTATTTCAATATAACAAAAACACCCATATGCTATTTTGTTTAATTGACTAGTTACAATAATTTATATTTCCTACGCAATCCTCGTGATCGATACTTGGGGTAAAACCCATTATTACTACATCGGTGAAAATAGTACACTTGCTATTTTTCCGATCACTTAGACACCAACTACGCAGAGAGTCGATGAATATAAGTGTATGATCCATATAATTATTATTATATGCTTAATTGCCAATAGAAATGTACCTACTAAGTAAGGTGATCCTCACACGATCATTTAACCTAACGGCTACAAATCTCAAACATTAAATAAACTCATTGTTGATTGGTTCAGAAGTTACCTGGTACTGAACTTTGTAGGAGGAACTATGGTTCGATTCCCCACAATCGACAAATGAGCGCTAAAGTAGTATACCACATAATTGTGCCAGAACTCCATAAAAAGGATCATAGTCACTAACCGGCTACTCTGCTATGTGTGTTTCAAGATAATAGGCTTAATGTGATTGCACGCGAATGAAACGGGTAAAACAAGATGATAAGTCAAGGTCGAGCTATGATAGCATGATTCAGATTGGTATGCATGCTGGGAGTTGTCTAGTGTCACTACTGTAAGTTTATTGCTAGGATTCATCTCCTAAGTTTCCGACAAAAACACTTTGTGGCTGAGTACGACCCGAACGACGTGGCGGACATGCATTCCATTTCGCTGTCCTCCTGTTTTTATCTTATTATTTGCTTGAGGACAAGCAAAGGTTCAAGTCTGGGGCAGTTTGATAACACGATTTTATATCGTATATTTAGCTTAAAATCCATAAGTATTATTAGTATTTTCTTTTAATTATATTGTTTTATTCTGATATTATGCGAGTATTTGCGATGTTTCAGGTTTTGCGTTCATATTAAGACTATTAGTGAAAAGAAGAAGAAATGGAGCAAAAATCATTATTATTTATTCTTAAAAGATGAAAGAGAGGTGTTGAAGTAAATAGAGGGGTGTAAAGATGACCCAAATGCCTACAGATCAAGCCCAGCCCACGAAGGAGCTGGAAAAGACCACTTCAGCACGTGGAGACGCCCGTCTCCAACGTCTCTCTGCCACGTCACCAATAGGAGACGCCCGTCTCCCACCTTCCCTAAAAATTCTCCACTTGAGACGCACGTCTCAAGTCCGTTACTGAGTCTTCCTGAAGAAGTGGAGACGTGCGTCTCCCAAGCCCCAGTCAGAAGCTGCTACATTCACGGAACCAAACTGCAGAACCTCACCTATAAAAGGAGGTTGATACTTCAGTTCTCCAGGTCCGAATTTTTGCTAACGAAGTGCTGCCGAATTCATTTTTCAAGCATTTATTTTTCTCTGCATTTTTATTCATTGCTTTCTTTTCTCGTAACAATTTCTACACCGGAAATTGTTGTGAACCTTTTATAGATCTAACCTTATGTTAGATTTAGTTTTTATTTTCCTTGCCTTTAAATTGTACGCCTAATAATTTCTGAAGAACGATCTAGCCAACCTGTGGTGGAAGTTCGAGTACTCCAAGATCCAGATTTATTTCAGATTTATTTTATTCAGGTTATTTATTTAATGCCTTTATATTATTTAATTGCATGATATATTGTACGCCTTTTAATATGCCTTTCATTATAAACCGAATAAATTTATGCATGTTTAACCGTATCAATATGTCTGGCTAATTAATTAAGATATCGGTATGTAAAGTAAGTTAACCGTGGGATCTGAAATAAATTGGCTTGAATATGTTTTATTAACTATCACTTGTTTTTGGTTTTATGTCTAATTTAAATTAATAGAGTCTTAAAATCAATAGAGCGAGAGTTTGAGGTTTTAAGGCCGATAAAGGTTAAAATCAATAGAGCGAGAGTTTATGATCTTTAACTGGATTGTAGACATAAGACATTAGTTTTAAGGATGGCGAAAGCGTATTAAAACTGATTAGAAATTATTTACTTTCAAAAAGTGTTTTTAAACCCGACGCGGGATGGCGAAAGCGTACGTTAGGGAATACTAGCATGAGCTGAGTCAATAGAGCGAGAGTTTGAGACTAGGAGATTTAAGTAGATAACGACTTCATAAAGCGAGCATTTTATTAACTATGTTATTTTCAAAAAGCTTTTCTAAATCTAATGGGATGGCGAGAGCGTACATTACGAGTTAGGATAGTAGTCTAAATCAACAGAGCGAGAGTTTGAGAGGAGGACTTTTAAACAACATAATTAATAAAGATTTTTAATTAAATAAGAACCATAGCCAATGGACCTTCGGATCGCCTAAGTTAAAAGAAATACATACTGATATCCGTTTATTATTATATTATTTAGATTTCACAATTACATTTCCCTTTAGAAACAACCAAGATATTAGTAGCCTTAGCTTTACATAGTAACCTTAGATAACGGTAGATCGATTCATAGTCCCTGTGGATTCGATATCTTTTAAAACTATACGACACGACTGTGCACTTGCAGTTATCAGATTTATAGACACGTAAAGTCGTGATCACTTTAAAATCTGCGCCACATAGGATTACATAATATTCCATAGAATATTCTGTATATGTTGAGTATCAGACTGAATCTTCATGTTCCAGTTTTGCAGACGCGATGTCATGAATTGATGTCATGACATTCCATATAACATCTTGCTTGTACCTGTTTTGTTCTTTTATATTTACAAGACTTATACATTCTATTACATTTTGATGCTATTAAATTTTAGCCAAACATAAATACCAATCAACCAATAAAAACAACAACATAATGGGACAAACTCTATGGGGTGAATTAACCATCACCAACCACTTCAAAATATTGAAGTCTAGTGGGACGAACTCTAGTTCGTTGAGGTCTTTGACTTGTTTCAGCCACAACCTCTTCGATTTCGATTGTGTCAGGAATGTCAGTAACTGCTTCAACTTTGACTTCAACTAGATTCTCAGCAATTCCTTCGAATTTGAATTCATTAGTTTCTTCGTTGTAACCATAACTCATTAATGGTTTGTTGATTGCATCACTAGAATTCCAATCACAGGCAGAATTTTCATCAATCACAATATCTCGACTTAACACAATCTTCTCATTAATTGGATTGAATAGCCTGTATGCACTAGTCTTGTGATATCCTACCAGAATCATAGGTTCACTATTGTCATCAAACTTCCTTCTTCTTGCATCGGGAATATGCTTGTAATGTAACACCCCAATTCTACCCAAGCAGTTAGGTACAAATATCAGACTGTAAAAATTAAATTCACATAAACAATTAGGGCATTACACTTAAGGAACCACACCACTAAACAATAACATACTCGTAAAAGATGCGTAACACAAATAATTCAAAGAGGAAAGATTCTCATAAACGCTTGACAGTATCATATATGTCGGTAAACAGAATATCCACAGTATTTCCTCCAAAATACAACGTATGATAAGGTATCCAAAACACATAATATGAATACATCCAAAGGATCAAATATACATCAAAAGGACCCTATAAGCATCATCTACAAAATAAGTGTTCAATCCCCCCTAGATGTTACGTATCACGAGCGGACGACACCAAAACGGACGACTACTAAAAGAGCACCTACACTTGCGGATCACCTGCACATTACCCATGAGTAGGTAACAATAAGGCAGAAGGGTGAGAATATAATTTATAATGAAAAAGCATGATAAATATAGTAATGCCAACAAGTATCATCAAGAATCATACAACAAGGTAATCCACTAAGTCAGCCACAATCAATGTATGAACAATGCGATAAATGAGTGAGAACATAATGGTAAAGACAAGTAGTGATGAATAAGACTCGACTATGCATATGCACGTGGTACCCAAATCCGGAATAAACTCCTCCTTGTCATTATGAGAAATACACCTTGCCGAGCATCATGCTGGGACTTTATTCCACTCAGGAAAGTACATCGTTGTCGAGCAGTAAGCTACGACAAACCGTCATCGAGCATTTAACCCCCACTGATGATCTCTTGCCACTCAGGCTAATGTACCTTTACCGAGCATTAAGCTCCCACTGGTAACCAATGCCACACGGGCCACCTGTTAACAGCATTCCGCCATTAACGTATTGAAATGTTATGCTGTGCACACAAACGACTCGATTACATAACGACAACAACAATAATATAACTCAGTCACATATCCACATCACACCAGTTATATTAATCCACAAGGATACATCATAAACACCACTAAGGCTTTCATAATCACACAACACACATTTACCGTCAAAACGCACCTGATTAGTAAATATTATTTTACAAAATATATTTATGAAAACTTATACAACCACCAACACACTCTCCTTTATCATAAAGCATACTCAAGGATTTCCATAACACTTCAAACGGCGCGTAGAAACGACCTACAGTTCAAAAGATACAACAAAACAAAGTTGGAAAAAAACTACATCTTACACTGTCCGCTTGAACTCCGCTTAGCGGACCCAGACAGAAAATTAATAGTTAAAAATGTAGAATCTCCGCTAAGCGGACCCTCATAGAGATTTTTTTGCAAAAGAACCTCCGCTTAGCGAACCCAGGGCCGCTTAGCGGACCTATGCAAACCTAGAAAAATCAGTTCTGCAACAGACCGGCTAAACTCAACCCAATCATCTCAAAACCTCAAATAAGCTTCCCTACACCTCCTACACAATCCATACATGCCATATATTCATTCTAACAATCAATGATCCATGGTTTATTCACTAAATGTCAATAACCTAATAATTCCTTCATGAGCAAGAAAACATGGAGAAATGGAAAACAAACATGATCAATGAAAATATCTATCATCATACTACACATACACACCACAAAATCATATTTATAACTTCAAAACTCACAAAACTCACAATCTACCATTGTTGGTCAAGCATAGAAAATGAACACGAACAAGAACAAGACTATAAGAATCATACATCCAAGATAAATTAGATTCACCCCCTTACCTTGGTTAATCTTGATTCTAGCTTGGTTGTTCTTCCCACAAAATCTCTTCTTCTCTTTCTCTTTGTTTTTCTCCTCTCTCTCTCTTCTCACTTTTCTCTGTATTTCTTTCTTTTCTTCTTTTTCTGGTTTTTCTTTCTTTTCTTCTCTCTTATCTCTTTTCTTTCTCCCCCTACTTCCTATTCACCCATAAAATATCTAACTAAAATATCTATTTTACGGTCTAAACTTAATTCCTTCGAAAAACCCCAAAACGCAAAATAACACGTCATATATATTTCTACTACCGAAAACGTAAATCATTGATTAAATAATAATATACTATACCAAACTATTACCGACTGACACGACTCAAAAACCGTAAAATTTAGGAGAATACAACAAACATCACAATTAAACAGAAAAACACATTTACAGGCGTTACATGTAACACATAGAGCCAAACACCTTCAAATGACTTACTGATGGTGGTTTGCCACTCCACACTTCTTTAGGAACTTTGTTCTTCAATATCTTAGTAGGGAACATGTTCAGGATATAAACTGCAGTCGAAACAGCTTTACCCCATAAGGAATTTGGCAGATTCTTATGCTTTAGCATGCATGTCGCCATATCCAATATGGTTTTGTTTCTTCTTTATGCAATTCCATTATGTTTGTAAGTGCAAGTACACACTCAACAATGATTTTTGATTCATGGAAAACATCTAAGTGGAACAAACTTAAAGCAATAAGTGAATGACATAAGAAGAAACAAGTTTTGGCAAAGTTTTAACACATCAGGTCGACTCAACATAAGCCTAGGTCGACCTAGACCACTGCACAAACTCTATGGAGGATTCTGGTTCATTTAGGTCAACCTACCTTTAACCCAGGTCGACATAAACTGAAGAATCAAATTATCTTTCAAGTCTGCCTCTTTTAGGTCGACTCAGCAATCCACCTAGGTCGACCTGATGAAATGAAAATCAATTAGGTCGACCCAGAACTTCCACAGGTCGACGTATCTAAAGAACAATTAACTGATTTTTGAATCTACTCCATTTAGGTCGACCCAGACATCAAGTAGGTCGACCTATTGCGCCAAAAATATTTGAAAATTTGCTTTATCTTCAGCCTATCTTGCTAGCACCTATATATATATATATATATATATATATATATATATATCATTTCATGCTAATTATTGAAGTTAACACCAACAACTGAAAGATACACAAAGTCTTCTCATCTTCTCTGCTTTTCACAACTCCAACACAATTACACATAACAATTCTTGTGGTGAGGGTTTAAGATCAAGATTGATAACGTCCATGGAAAGGGATTGAAGGTTCCTAGTGGGTGAAGATTTGTGGGGTTATTGGTGAATAAAATATGTGGATTTTGTCCTCCAAGATTGGTGAATTTTGGGGGTTTTTATCAAGAGGCTTCATCAATGATTCAACTGAGTGTAGAAGTTGAAGAACAAGGGTTCGATCAATTCACAACACTGCAAAAAGGGAATCAACGACAAGCTCTTGGAAGACACTTGATTTTGCTTAAGATCAAGGGGAAGAAGATACAAAGAATTAACTTAATCGATTTTATCGTTATTGATTTGTTATCTTCTTGTATAAACGTTTTTCAATAAATAATGAAAGACATACCAATTCCCGTTTGGAATTGGGGGCAGATGTAGTCGTAGCGAGGACGGTCGACGAACTGCCTGAACAAATATCGTGTTCTCTATCGCTTTTATCTTTTCGTTTACATTGTGCTTATTTTTGGTTATAATTGCAAATTGATTAACAAATCATAGTGTTAAACTTTTGTGATAAAATCAGCAAACACATCACAAGTAAACACACATTGATCAATAACACAATTTGGTTATTATACCCCACGTGTTTGATATATTGCTTACTTTGGAAATTATTCATACTGCATAGTATAGATCATTTCATATTGCTTACTTTCATCAATCAAATTCATTGGAAACAAGCTTATTCAAGTTAAACATTTAAACAATTTCTCTTATCAAATAATTTGTTGATTCACTGAAAGTACTTCCATCTTCACATTATAATTGGTTTGTGTGTTTAAAGCATATCCGATCCTTCCCGTAGCGGTTCGGAGTAGACGCAAGTCGATTCCTAAACGCTTTCGCCTAAAACTTTTAAGAAAACCACAATAAACTCTGAAGTATCTATTCACCCCCCATCTAGATACTTAAGCCACGCGTCTAACAAGTGGCATCAAGAGCTCTGGTTTATTCCTTGCTTCAAAAACACTTATCTGACAAATGGCTTCCGGACCTAAAGGGGCTCAAAATAGAGCTCCAGTTTTCAACGGTGAAAACTATGGCTATTGGAAGGATTGTATGCGTGTTCATATCAATTCCATTGATAGGAACATTTGGACAGCCATCGCCAACGGTCCTTTTCAAATTACTATGACCAATGCGGCTGGCGCTATCATTCCTAAACCCGGAACTAGTTGGAATGCTGAAGATGAAAAGAAATATGGATACGATTGAAAAGCGAAAAATATTCTGATCTCAGCTCTAGGAGTTGATGAATATTTTCGCGTTTCCCATTGTAATTCTGCAAAGGCTATGTGGGACACATTACAAGTTGCACATGAAGGCACAAATGATGTCAAACTAGCTAGAATCAACACTTTAACTCAAGAGTTTGAACTCTTTCATATGGAAAGTGGTGAATCCATTGAAAATATGCAAAAGAGATTCACACCTCTTATAAATCGTTTAAATTCGCTTGATAGACATGTTTCCAATGTAACTGCTACTAACAAAGTTTTAAGATGTTTGAACAGGGAATGGCAACCCAAAGTTACAACTATAAAAGAAGCAAATGATCTAAATACCTTAGACATCACCACACTCTTTGGTAAACTTGAAGAGCATGAGCAACACCTTAAATGCATTGTGTAGCAACCTGCTCTAAAAATTAATGTTTTAGCGTCGCCACCTATTCTGAAGGGCGAATAGGAAACCCTACGCAGTTAAGAGATTTAGGGTAAGTTATTATAATCAGGTCGAGGGAAGGTGTTAGGCACCCTCAACCCTTTCCTAAGGTTTGCATTATAAAGTTAAGGTTTATGGCTGAAATAAAGAAAGATGACAGACAGTTAATAGAGTTAAAGGCTAATTATATGAACATGATTAGAGTTTTGAGGAAGGGGACTCGCCTTGGCTATCCAAGTGCCTACGTATCTCCTTAGGGAGAATCAGAGTCAACGTAGTTCGGGCACAGGGTTGTACGCCTTTGAATTAGTATGAGGTTGTCTGAAGGCTTTTTGACTGGCCTGTCGTAGTTTGAATTTGATTTGAAAGGCAATTTGAGTTGCCTGATTGGAAAGGATGAAAATCCGTAGTTTTGGAGGAGTGTCTTGAATGTTTTAAGTTTTGGGCGTACAACCCTGATTTAATATGTCACCGTTAGATGCAATGATCAATAGATTTGATCAGTATAGCTAACGGATTAATGGGGCATTGCTGGTTACTCAGATCGATAGATTCGATCGTCGCGGGTAGCAAATTAAATGTATTTTAAATTTTGTATATTTTTATCTCTCGTCTAATGCGGCCAATAGATTTAGTCGGGTCGGGGAGAGAATTAATCCAGAACTAGTTGAATTAGAATTAATATTAGATTAAATTTATTCGCCCCAACGGTAATGGGATTGGATAAACCCTAATATACTTTTCTAGGGTTTTTGTGATTTAACAATTATAATTAAAATTAATCAAATCAATTAAGTCAAATAATCGACATAATCGAATGATCGGGATAATCCTAAATAATTCTAAACCTAATCCTAATTAAAAAGATTAAATTATATACATGTCAATATATTTATAATTAAACAATTATATATAAATTAAAATTTTAAAAATGAAAGAAACCTAAAGCCAATTCTAGAACTAGAAAATAATTAAAAATAATAATAAAACCTGGATAATGATCATGTGTTGCTGCTTATTGATGGTGTACCATAGAGCTATGTGCTTAGGGCTTCAGATCTGCACGAAGTGATGATCCAACGGGAGTGATTTGAGGTTGCACCATAGTTACCAAAGCCAACCCTGCACATGATCCGTTAAGAGAAATCCTGAAAAAATTATATGCATTATGGGGGGATCGAACCAGCGCCCATATAGTTACAACGCATTCCTTTTACCAATCTTGCTACACCATCTTAGCTGATGTTAAGTCGCTCGAATAAAATAATATAAAAAACAATTGTGGATGATAAAATTCAGACACAAGTTTCAGACTGGGGCCCATGCGCCGTAACTAGCCAATCAAAACGAAGGGGGGGGAGTTTGATTCGTTGACCGACTAACGAACGGCCACCACGTGAAGGATAGAAAAACACTTAGAAAGGGGGGGTTTGAATAAGTGTAGTTTAAAAACTTGAACGATAAAAACAATTTGCACAGTTATTTTTATCCTGGTTCGTTGTTAACTAAACTACTCCAGTCCACCCCCACGGAGTGATTTACCTCACCTGAGGATTTAATCCACTAATCGCAACAGATTACAATGGTTTTCCACTTAGTCCGCGACTAAGTCTTCTAGAGTATCCTGATCACAACCTGATCACTCTAGGAACAAATGCTTAGACACAAGCTAAGACTTTCTTAGAGTATCCTGACCACCACGTGATCACTCTAATTACAATTGCTTAGACACAAGCTAAGACTTCCTAGAGTATCCTGATCAACACTTGATCACTCTAGTTACTTACAAATTAATGTAATCAATTCTAAGAGTATTACAAATGCTTCTGAAAAGCTATAATCACAACAGTGATATTTCTCTTAACGTTTAAGCTTAATCTCACTAATATATTACAACAGCAATGTAGTGAGCTTTGATGAAGATGAAGTTTCTGAGCTTTGAGTTGAACAGCGTTTCAGCAAGTTTTTCAGAGTAAGTTCTTTCAGAATTGTTAACCTTGCTTCTCATCAGAACTTCATATTTATAGGCACTTTGAGAAGATGACCGTTGGGAGCATTTAATGCTTTGCGTATTCCGTACAGCATTGCATTTAATGTTTCACGCTTTTGTCAACTACCTCGAGCCTTGTTCACGCTGTGTCTACTGACGTTGCCTTTAATAGCTTCCAACGTTCCTTTTGTCAGTCAGCGTAGCCTGCCACCTGTACTTTCTTCTGATCTGATGTTTGTGTATACAACGTTTGAATATCATCAGAGTCAAACAGCTTGGTGCATAGCATCTTCTTGTCTTCTGACCTTGAAGTGCTTCTGAGCGTGATACCATGAGAACTTCAGTGCTTCTGCTTCTGATCTCAAGTTCTTCTGATGCTTCCATAGACCCATGTTCTGATTCTGCCTTGACCATCTTCTGATGTCTTGCCAGACCATGTTCTGATGTTGCATGCTGAACCTTCTGAGACAAAGCTTCTGAGCGCTGATTTGTGCATACTCTTTATATATTTCCTGAAAGGGAAATTGCAATGTATTAGAGTACCACATTATCTCACACAAAATTCATATCCTTGTTATCATCAAAACTAAGAATATTGATCAGAACAAATCTTGTTCTAACAATCTCCCCCTTTTTGATGATGACAAAAACATATATAAATGATATGAATTTGCGATCAGAAAGAGCAGACGGCTAAAGACAATTTACACAGCTATAACATAAGCATGTGAATATGTCTCCCCCTGAGATTAACAATCTCCCCCTGAGATGAATAATCTCCCCCTGAAATTAATACTAATAGAATTTTATAAATAAAAGACTTCCCTGAGTATTTCAGTAGAGACGTTCACAGTGCTTGATCTTTAGAACATTCATGACTTCTGATTTTTTGCTTCCATAGGACAGCGTCAGAACTTTGAATTTCTTTAGATCCTTCGAACATTCACAGCTTCTGATTCCTGCTTCCATTGGACAGCTTCAGAACTTGAATTTCTTTGATCCTCAGAACATTCACAGCTTCTGATTCCTGCTTCCATCGGACAGCTTCAGAACTTGAATTTCTTTGATCTTCAGAACATTCGCAGCTTCTGATTCTTGCTTCCATCGGACAGCTTCAGAACTTGAATTTCTCTGATCTTCAGAACATTCGCAGCTTCTGATTCCTGCTTCCATTGGGACAGCTTCAGAACTTGAATTTCTTCTATCATTACTTCATGCTAGATTGTATCAGAACATTGTTGAATGTACCAGAGCATCATCAAAGCATCTCTACATCCTGAAATGTTACAGAACAAAACTAAACGACAAAAGTCAGCATGAATGAGTCAGAACATAGAATATGTTTAAGAACACATAATATGTATCAGAGCCATATAGAATGTATCAGAACAAATAGACATAATGTTTCAGATCATATTCTATCATCAGAATATCTGAACATTCTTCCTTCTTGCTTCTGATTCTGAAGCTTCATAACACTCAGCTTGCTTCAAGAATCCAAGAGCTTGATTCATCTTGTTGCTTCTTATGTTGATCTTCAATTCCTGCAACAACACAACTTAAAGCATAGAACTTTGCAAGTTCTGTTAGTAAAGCAACTGATTAAATCAAATCATTTATCACATATTTCTCCCCCTTTTTGTCATAACATCAAAAACATAAAAGATTCAGATGAAAAACAAAAAGAAACACATGGAAGAAAAAGATAATTTTCATTGAAGTTCAAACAGACAAAAGTGCAGAAGTACTGGAAGATAAGGAAGAGAAGATGCACAAAACAGATGCAACAAAAGCAAAAACAAAACAACTAAGACTCAATCTAAGATGACCCTAGCTTCGACAAGATCTTGGCCAGCATCTCTTGAACCCCATTGTTGTGCTCATTCTGCTTCTCTATGAAAGCTCTAAACTCAGCATTGACTGAGCTTTGCTCATCCTGGTTCTTCTGAAGAACTTCCAGAGTCCTTGCAAGACGGGAAGGTTCATCAGAAGAAGCTTCACAGCTTCTATCCAACGGGATGGCATTGTGATCTGTAGCTTCCATTGATAGATCATTTGCAGGGATTTCCTCAATAGGAACTGATTCAGCAACATGATCTTCTACATCTGCTTCTTGCATTGAAGCATCTCCATAATCTGCAGCTGGAATCTCAGAATCTCCATTCTCAAGTGCCTGAAGAATGGCAGCTAGATTCCTGGGAGCAGAAGGACCTTCAACTTCTGGTGGGTCAACAACTTCTGGAATGACCAAGCTTGGGTCTTCCTTAGAAGGGTTTTCCCTCAGAAAGTCAAAGAGGGTCTTGAAATTCCCGAGCAGAACTGGATATTGAGGTCTCCAGACCACAATTTCCCTGCAAGGATTAGCTTCTAATGCAGCAGCCAATCTTGCTACTTCCAATTCATCCACAAAGGGCTTTTCTTCCAAGGTATATCTTCCTCTGAGACGAGCAAACCAGAAGTCTTCATAGCCTCTCAGAATTCCACGAGGCCGTGGAGCAGCTTCTACACAGGCTTCCTGAAGTTCTATAAATAGAGCATCTGATTCTCTGCGTAAGATCCTCCAGAACTTCCTCATAGCGACGTCATTCAGGCCAGAACTTTCAACAATTCTGAGGGTGTCAAAGATACTTCTGAGATTCCTCTTTACTTTTTCAAAAATTACACCAATAGGGTAGATAAGGCGGGATTTTATTTTGGTTTTTGAAAAGGCAGGGTTGGGGATGAAATAAGGTTGAGGTTCTCTATCCAATCTATAAGAAGATTCTGCTTCAGTATCAGAATCTAACACTACCACTTCAGCTTCAGGACGAGGCTTGGGAGTGTAGTTGCAATCACGGAGCAGCTGTTCATGTGATGCAGAGGTTGGAAGATCAGAACCACTATGGTTGTTTTGAGAGGTAGAAGGAATGGGTTCAAAGTTGGCATGGGGAGGAGGTTGAGAGATGGAGATATTTGTGTGAGGTGGAAAGAGAGTTTGAAGGGGTGGTATATCCAGAACAGGATTGATGGTGGGTGGAGAAGAAGGAATGGTTACAGGAGAAGATGGAGGTGTAAGAACATGGACAGTTATAGGTGATTCTGATGTGGCTTTTTCTGGTTCAGGGATAGGGGCAACCGCTATTGGTGCAACTTCTGAAATACCAGCAGGAGTAGAATCAGGTTCAGAAATACATATACCTTTGGATGCTTTCTGAAGAGCTTTGACCACAGCCTCAGTCTTCTTCTGCTTCTTACTCTTCGGCTCTTCAACAATCTTTGTTTTGCCGCTAGAGATCTCTTTCCTTCTGACGCTCGCCAGAACTTCCTGTTGATTCACAGCCTCTTGAACAACATTTTCTTCATCAGATTCTTGAAGAATCATCTTCCTTTTTCTGGTTTTCTTCTTCTCAACAACTTCAACAATCTCAGCATTGTTATTTGACTTCTTCTTCTTTTTCTCAGCTTCCTTCTTTTTCTTCTCAAAATCAACAGAAACAGCCTTAACAACCTTTGCAATGACTTCTTCTGGGACCACTTCTTTCTCAGTGGTAGCAGCAACTTTCTGAACAACCTTCACTCGATTAACAGAAGGATGATCAAACTTTCTTTTGGTCCTTTCTTCCTTCTTGCGATTTACTTTAATTAGAGCACCTTTCTCTTGATCTTTAAGACTTTTATCCTCTTTTTGTGACTTCAGATACCTAGTTCTGACTTCTGGTACCTCACTATTGAAGAAGGTTCCAAATTCAGCTAGAACGGGTTTTCTGTTAGGGTTTTAGAAGCGACTAAGAAGTTTTCAAAAGAGAGTATGTGATCAGTGGTTTTTACACATGTTTTTACCGTTATTTTTAGTTGTCTTTGAAGTATTTTATTTTATGTTTTATTTCTTTATTCCGCATTTTACGTTTTAGTTGTGTGTTTAAGTGTTTGCAGACTCAGATGAATGAAGTGGAGAAAATCAGTGTGAAACGTGAAGAAACTGATGAAAAAGCACATGGTCTGGCCAAACGCGTCCCCAGACGCGTGTGGAGCCTGTAAAAGGACATCTGACTGCTCAAACGCGTCCCCAGACGCGTGTGGAAGTGAAATTTTGAGGTCTGCTGAGCAAACGCGTTCCCAGACGCGTCCCAGACCCCTAAACGCGTGCCCACACGCGTCCCAGCTGCCAGAATTGCAAAGAAAACTTCCTCCCTGCCAGGACGCGTCCCAGGACGCGTGTCACAGCACCAGACGCGTGCCCACACGCGTGTGCACGTGATTTTTGGGCTTGTTTTGCTGAAAAGCCCAGAATGACAGTAATAAAAGAACCAGATTGCGTTTGGACAAGGGTTGGACAGTTTTGAGTGCGAAAATACATTAGAGAGGCTGGAGAATTCAAGATTGATGCAAGGAGTGAAGGATTCTATGAGCTTAAGCCATTGAAGATCTGATTCCTTCATTTATCTGTAATGTCTACAATCTAAACTATGTTTTCCGTTATTTTTATGAGTAGCTAAACCCCCCATTGCTAGGGGGGTGACCCTGATTCCGATTGTGATAAATTTATTCAATTGATGCAATAACTATTTTACTTTTCATATTTGTTAATTTGTTCTTTATCTGTTAATAATGCTTTATCCGTCGGAAAAATGGATTCTGAATATGAATGAATAGTGTAGCTGGACGGCATATTATTTGTGGACATGATTAAGAACATATAATATCTATATCACCTAGGACTAGGGATACCATATTGTAACCGGAAATTCTTGCTATTGGAATGCTTGATCATAACCGTAGTTATCTATGGACATAGTAATTAGGTTGTGAGGTCAAAGATCTTTTCACTAAGGCCTTAGGATTAGATACTCTAAAGAACCGGTAATTAACTATGAAAAGAATGTTGTTGCATTGAGACAGGAAATTCATTGCATGAAGAATCATTCACAGTCCCTAGCAATCTACTCATCTCTGTTCATCGTTCTATTATTCTGTATATTTACTTTATTTGCAAAACCAACCAAAACAACCTTTTGAACTTTTGTTTAATTGAAATACTGATAAAACTCTATATCGTCAAGCAGTCCTTGAGATTCGATACTTGGGATTTTCCCATTACTACTACATAGGCAAAATAGTACACTTGCTATTTTACCGATCAAGTTTTTGGCGCCGTTGCCGGGGACTGCCGAAGATTATAGAGTTCTAGATTTATTTCAATTAGAATTTTGTTGCTCTGCGACTAAAATTTTATTTTCTGCACTATTTATTTTTCCTAATTCTAATAATTGTCTAATCTGTTTATGCGAGGCAAGGCCTCAGCTGAATTTCTTTTTGACACAGAAATTGAAAGAACTTTGCACGCAAGGCGTAGACAAGCTCGGTTGGCTAATCTGGAATCTGAAGAAGAAATTGTTTCAGTTCATTCAGGTTCAGATTCTGAAAGTGAAGAAGAAGTCATGGGTGAAAATCCTCCTCCTCCTGAGAGGCTCCTTGGTGACTACGGTGTTGCAAACAACCCGGGAGGAAGACTCACAATTGTCAACCAACCGGTAAATGCGGCAAATTTTCAATTGCATCCGAGCACAATAAATCAGCTGGAAAGAAAACCTTTCACCGGAAAGGTTAATGAAGATGCAAACAAGCACCTACAGAGATTTCTGACCATGAGCACTACTTTAAAAATTGAAGGGCATACAGAAGAAGCGAAGAAGCTGAGAATGTTCCCGTTCACATTAGCCGAAGAAGCAGAAGAGTGGTTCTATTCTCTTCCAGCAGGCAGTATCACATCATGGGAAGAGATGGAAAAGGCTTTCTTGAATGAGTATTTCCCCGCCTCGGTATTTATAAGAAAGAGGTATGATATTTTGAACTTCAAGCAGAAGGAGGGTGAGCCATTAGGAGATGCTTATAAAAGATTCAAAAGAATTCTAGTAGCATGTCCCACTCATAATATGGACAAGACTGAACAGATGCAAGTATTTGTCAATGGGCTCAGAATGAAAACAAAGCAGTTGATTGATACAGCAGCTGGAGGCTCAACAAATTTCACAACAGCCTCCGGCATCACAAAAATCATTGAAGCAATAGCTGCAAATGAGCATTTGGAGCTGTATGATAGGTGTGCTAGCAAACCAGAAGGAATCATTGATCTCAAGCTGGAAACCTCAAAAATCCGAGTTGAAGATGCAATAGCTGCAGAGGTAGAAAAGAGATTAAAGGCTATGAATATAGGTACTCAACAGGTCGCTCAAGTGCAACAAGCTCAACATGTAATCTGTGAAATTTGCAATGGTCCTCATCAAACTGTTTGTTGTGTTGCGACTCCCAAGCAAATTGAAGAAATCAAATTCTTGAGGCAAAATAATCCTTATTCTAACACCTATAATCCTGGGTGGAAGAATCATCCCAACTTCGCATGGAAAGATCAACAACAACAACAAGGCCCTCAGAAAGCGGAATGGGAAGTAGCTATCGAAAGATTGGCTGGACAATGCTCTCAATTTCAAGAAGAGACAAGAAACAACCATAGGAACACCACAGCTTCAATCAAAAATCTAGAAGTTCAGGTGGGTCAAATAGCACAGCACCTCACTCTACAGGCACAAGGTAACTTTCCGAGTTCAACTGTGAAAAATCCGAAAGACCAAGAGAAGATTAATGCAGTTACAACAAGGAGCAAAAGAGTGGCTGAATCTGAAAAAGAAAAAGAGGAAATAGATGACCCTATGGTAATAAAGGTGGATTTGGAAATAAGAGAAAATCCGAAAGAACCAGAAGTTGTGATACCACCGGTTAAACCAGTTGAAGAAAAAAATAAGAAAGATGCTGAACCGGTGATCAAACTACCTTTCCCTTCCCGAGTGACAAAGAAGAAGTCAAAAGAGAAAGATTTTGAGAAGTTCACTGCCTTGTTCAAAAAGTTAGAGGTAAATCTACCATTCTTCGAAGCACTTGAGCACATGCCCTTGTATAGGAAATTTATGAAGGAGGTGATGGCGAAAAAGAGATCAGTGGAAGGAGAACAAAAGATGGCAACTGAGAAGTGCGGTTTAGTCTCGTCAGCAAGAAAGATCCCAATAAAGAGGAAAGACCCGGGAGCGGTGGCAATACCATGCACTATCAATAACATAACTTTTAAAAAGGTACTCCTCGATTCTGGTTCTAGTGTGAGTTTAATGCCTTTGTCCATTTTCAAAAAGCTTGAATTGGAAAAGATTAGTGAGAGTAAGACACAGTTAAGGTTCGCTGATCACACCATTAAGGAATCATATGGGGTAGCTGAAGATGTACTAGTGGAAGTTGATAAGTTTGTGTTCCCTGTTGACTTCCACATCATGGACATTCCGGAAGACGAAGAAACGCCTATCCTTCTTGGGAGGCCATTTTTGTCGACAGCCCGCTGCAACCTCGACATTGAAAAAGGGACACTAACGCTGAGATCTTTTGATGAAGAAGTAACCTTGAAGATGTTAGGAGTTAAAAAACATAGGGCGGTTGTAAATGATCAAACTTCTGGTGGCATGATAGAAAGTGAAAAAAGACAAAAGGCCTGAGCAGCTCCAAGAAAAAGTTTCAAGCATAGCTTCTCGGGTGGAAACAACTCAAGGAGCTATCAAAAGTCCTAAAAAGAATAAAAAAGTCAAGAAGAATGTGGAAAGTGAATTGAAGAGAAAAGTTGTCCATGCCTTTCATCTTCATGAGTTTTTGGTTGCGGAGGTGAAAAGCAACCAGGTGTGGAATAGAAAATACCCTCCATAATAAAGGGTAATGGACCGTCGAGCCATGCGACGTTAAACGAAGCGCTTCGTGGGAGGCAACCCACACTTTTAATAATTACTTTGTCGTTTTGTTTATTTTATTTCAGGAAATAAAGGGGCATTTCAAGTGGAAGCTATGGAGTGCATTACCCTCTGTGAGTCACCTCTCTCGGGCTTGTTCTAAAACATTGAGGTCAATGTTTCGTTCAAGTTTGGGGGAGGTTTCACTCTTTGCATTTTAATTTATATTGCTAGTATAATATGTGTAAGACCTACAAAATCATTCTCCCAAATTTTGACCGAAATTTTTTAATTTTTGAAGAGTTTTGATCTTAAAGAGCGACCGGGAATAGTATATAGAGATGAAGGGAGGATTGTTTGAGGATAGGAAGTTCGGAATAATGTGGCAAGAAGAGGTTTGTTTAAACACCCTTGGCTCCCGAAGAGAAATACGAGTCTAACGTGTAGATTTGCACCATAGTACTTGCCTCCTGAGAAGTACTCCTCGAGTAGTTTATTGATACAGTCTGGCATAATTCAGATTCACGTGCATGATGACTGGTTAGAAAAAGAAGATATAAAAAGTTGGCACCAAATGATGAAAAGGCGGTAAAAGGCAACCGGCTCGCTAAGTTGGGTAACTCTCACCCGGTTATTCAGCCCAAAGGAGGTTGATCACCAAACGTCATCCAAAAGGACAATATATAACTGCAAAGTTTGAAAATTTCATCGGTAATAAGAAGGTGGCAAATTGCTGCTCGTTTGGTGTCAGAAAAATGAAAAGCCTTGATTTGTTTCATGCATGTTATGATTATTATAAGAAATACAGTGCCTTAATGTGATTGTCCGAATGAAAGAGGAGAAAAAAATCGGAAAGAGACTTAAGTGCAAAGCATAGTTGGAGAGGTATCCAAAAGGGGAGCTTAAGGTTTAAAGTGGTGGCAGAAACTCGTC
The DNA here is from genome assembly GCF_029867415.1 of Vicia villosa. NCBI lineage: Eukaryota > Viridiplantae > Streptophyta > Magnoliopsida > Fabales > Fabaceae > Vicia > Vicia villosa. The sequence continues at coordinate 50,004,007 of NC_081185.1, forward strand.
GCGTCATGTGAATGTCGACCAACTGTTTCTTGATCAATACAAACAGATATCTCACGTATGAACACTGGTGTACTCTGAAGATCATTGACTCTTGTATTTGTCGCTTGAGGTCAAGCAACGGTTTAAGTTTGGGGTTTGATTAGTGGTTTTTACACATGTTTTTACCGTTATTTTTAGTTGTCTTTGAAGTATTTTATTTAATGTTTTATTTCTTTATTCCGCATTTTACGTTTTAGTTGTGTGTTTAAGTGTTTGCAGACTCAGATGAATGAAGTGGAGAAAATCAGTGTGAAACGTGAAGAAACTGATGAAAAAGCACATGGTCTGGCCAAACGCGTCCCCAGACGCGTGTGGAGCCTGTAAAAGGACATCTGGCTGCTCAAACGCGTCCCCAGACGCGTTTGGAAGTGAAATTTTGAGGTCTGCTGAGCAAACGCGTTCCCAGACGCGTCCCAGACCCCCAAACGCGTGCCCAGACTACCAGACGCGTGCCCACACGCGTCCCAGCTGCCAGAATTGCAAAGAAAACTTCCCCCCTGCCAGGACGCGTCCCAGGACGCGTGTCACAGCACCAGACGCGTGCCCACACGCGTGTGCACGTGATTTTTGGGCTTGTTTTGCTGAAAAGCCCAGAATGACAGTAATAAAAGAACCAGATTGCGTTTGGACAAGGGTTGGACAGTTTTGAGTGCGAAAATACATTAGAGAGGCTGGAGAATTCAAGATTGATGCAAGGAGTGAAGGATTCTATGAGCTTAAGCCATTGAAGATCTGATTCCTTCATTTATCTGTAATGTCTACAATCAAAACTATGTTTTCCGTTATTTTTATGAGTAGCTAAACCCCCCATTGCTAGGGGGGTGACCCTGATTCCGATTGTGATGAATTTATTCAATTGATGCAATAACTATTTTACTTTTCATATTTGTTAATTTGTTCTTTATCTGTTAATAATGCTTTATCCGTCGGAAAAACGGATTCTGAATATGAATGAATAGTGTAGCTGGACGGCATATTATTTGTGGACATGATTAAGAACATATAATATCTATATCACCTAAAACTAGGGATATCATATTGTAACCGGAAATTCTTGCTATTGGAATGCTTGATCATAACCGTAATTATCTATGGACATAGTAATTAGGTTGTGAGGTCAAAGATCTTTTCACTAAGGCCTTAGGATTAGATACTCTAAAGAACCGGTAATTAACTATGAAAAGAATGTTGTTGCATTGAGACAGGAAATTCGTTGCATGAAGAATCATTCACAGTCCCTAGCAATCTACTCATCTCTGTTCATCGTTCTATTATTCTGTATATTTACTTTATTTGCAAAACCAACCAAAACAACCTTTTGAACTTTTGTTTAATTGAAATACTGATAAAACTCTATATCGTCAAGCAGTCCTTGAGATTCGATACTTGGGATTTTCCCATTACTACTACATAGGCAAAATAGTACACTTGCTATTTTACCGATCAGTATGCAAGAAGAAAGAGAGACAAGGAGCGAAAAAAATATATGAGATGATTTGAAAAGAATATATAGATACGGATTAAAAAAAATGCAATAAGATTAGAAAATGAACAGTTACAGAATCACGAGAAATCAATTTACATTAAATGATAAGTGACGTTAGGTGAGAGAACGTGGTAAATGAAATGATTTAACATAGTTACCTAGGTCGGCGTCTTTTCAACTGAACGCTTTGTACTAACCGTACATACACGTGTTCACCATCAGATAATAGATGATAGCTGTAAATTTTTTGAATAGACTTTACGCCTTCTGATTCTGATCACTGCTTCTGATTGTCATTCTTAAGAAATGATCTGGTTCTGATAGGATCATCTTTCTTTCCAAGGATCACATCTTCTGAATGAGCTGAGGCAAGTCTAGGTGATCTTCTGACTGTTGGCTCTTCTGAAATCCTGAGATTCTCTAAAGATGCAGCAACTTGATCTTCTGATCCATTGCTTCTGAGACTATCAGCTTCTGCAGCTTTGCTTCTTGGTTCTACAGCTTCTGATATATCAATATCTATATCTGCAAAATTCTCAAGCTGCTTTGGTTTTTCAAGACCAAGCTTATCATCAAACCTGATATTGATTGATTCTTCTACAATCAATGTTTCAGTATTGTATACTCTGTAGCCTTTAGAGCATTCAGAATATCCAAGAAGGAAACACTTTTGTGCTTTAGAATCAAACTTACCAAGATGATCTTTAGTATTCAGAATAAAACATACACATCCAAAAGGATGGAAATATGAAATGTTGGGCTTTCTGTTCTTCCACAATTCATAAGGAGTCTTATTTAGAATAGGTCTGATAGAGATTCTATTCTGAATATAACACGCAGTATTTATTGCTTCTGCCCAGAAATGCTTAGCCATATTGGTTTCATTGATCATGGTTCTGGCCATTTCTTGTAGAGTCCTATTCTTTCGCTCTACAACTCCATTTTGCTGTGGAGTTCTAGGACAAGAGAAATCATGGGCAATACCATTTTCTTTTAAGAACTCCTCAAAGAATCTGTTCTCAAATTCGCCACCATGATCACTTCTGACCTTTATGATTTTACACTCCTTCTCAGTTTGGGTCTGAGTGCAGAATTCAAAGAACACTGAATGAGACTCATCCTTGTGTTTTAAGAACTTTACCCATGTCCAGCGGCTATAATCATCAACGATGACTAATCCATATTTCTTCCCTCTGACAGATGCTGTTTTGACTGGGCCAAACAGATCAATGTGCAAGAGTTCTAACGGCCTTGAGGAAGAAACAACATTCTTAGACTTGAATGCAGGTTTGGAGAACTTGCCCTTCTGACATGCTTCACAAAGAGCATCTGATTTGTATTTCAGATTTGGGAGTCCTCTGACCAGATTTAGTTTGTTAATCTGAGAAATCTTTCTCAAACTAGCATGACCTAATCTTCTGTGCCAGACCCATTGCTCTTCAGAAACAGACATAAGACAAGTAACCTTCTGCTTCTCAAGATCAGAAAGATCAATCTTATAAATGTTGTTCTTCCTCTTGCCTGTAAATAGGATTGAGCCATCCTTCTGACTTACAGCCTTGCAAGACTTTTGATTGAAGATTATATCATAACCATTGTCACTTAATTGACTTATGGACAATAAGTTATGCGTTAATCCTTCTACAAGAAGTACATTAGTTATGGAAGGAGAGTTACCAAGACTTATGGTTCCAGATCCAATGATTTTGCCCTTTTGATCTCCTCCAAACTTGACTTCTCCACCTGGTTTAAGCACCAGGTCTTGGAATGTAGACCTTCTTCCCGTCATGTGTCGCGAGCACCCAGAGTCCAGGTACCATGACATTTTGCTTTTTGTCCTCTTTGCCGCCAAGGATATCTGCAATAGGAATAATCTTTTCCTTAGGTACCCACATCTTCTTGGGTCCTTTCTTGTTAGTTTTCCTCAAGTTCTGATTGAACTTGGGTTTAGCATTATATGAAATAGAAGGAACATAATGATATTTTATGTTCTGAGTTCCATGATATTTCTTAGGTTTTGTCACATGCTTCTTGGTGTGTGTTATGTGAAAGCTTTGAGCATGTGATGTGTGCCTAATATCATGGGAGTGGCCAAATTTAAATTGGTTATACAGAGGCTTGTATGATATTTTCATATCATCCACAGATTCAAGCTTGTATGGGATTTCACCCTCATAACCAATGCCAGCTCTTTTGTTTCCTGACACAGCATATATCATAGAAGCAAGTTGACTTCTGCCAATACTTCTAGATAAAAACTTTCTGAAACTTAAGTCATATTCTTTCAGAATATTGTTCAGACTTGGAGTAGATTTTTCAGAGACAGAAGGAGATCCAGTATTTTTGGATAAATTTAAAACTTTTTCCTTCAGTTCAGAATTCTCCACTTCAAGCTTCTTAGTTTCAAATTCAAATAGCTTTTTCAGCTTCTTGTATTTGATACTAATCTGAGACTTGAGTTCCAAAAGTTCTGTTAGACTGGAAACTAACTCTTCTCTAGATAGTTCAGAAAATACCTCTTCAGAATCTGATTCTGATGTAGATTCTGATCCATCATCTTCTGTAGCCATCAGCGTGAAGTTGGCCTGCTCTCCTTCAGAGTCTGATTCTGATTCTGATTCAGAATCATCCCATGTTGCCATAAGACCTTTCTTCTTATGAAACTTCTTCTTGGGATTCTCCTTCTGAAGTTTTGGACACTCGTTCTTGTAATGTCCAGGCTCATTGCACTCATAGCAGACAGCCTTCTTCTTGTCAGATCTTCTGTCACCAAAAGATTCTCCTCGTTCAAATCTCTTTGAACTTCTGAAGCCTCTGAACTTCCTTTGCTTGCTCTTCCAGAGTTGGTTTACCCTTTTGGAGATCATGGACAGTTCATATTCTTCTTCAGATTCTGATTCTTCAGGATCTTCTTCTCTAGACTGAAAAGCGTTAGTGCATTTTTTAACATTAGATTTTAATGCAATAAACTTACCTTTCTTCTGAGGCTCGTTTGCATCCAGCTCTATTTCATGGCTCCTCAAGGCACTGATAAGCTCTTCCAACGAAACTTCATTCAGATTCTTGGCAATCTTGAATGCAGTCACCATTGGACCCCATCTTCTGGGTAAGCTCCTGATGATCTTCTTTACATGATCAACCTTGGTGTAGCCTTTATCCAGAACTCTCAATCCAGCAGTTAGAGTTTGAAATCTTGAGAACATCTTCTCAATATCTTCATCATCCTCCATCTTGAAGGCTTCATATTTCTGGATTAGAGCAAGAGCTTTAGTCTCCTTGACTTGAGCATTTCCCTCATGGGTCATTTTCAATGACTCATATATATCATGGGCAGTTTCCCTGTTAGATATCTTCTCATACTCAGCATGAGAGATAGCATTCAGCAAAACAGTCCTACATTTATGATGATTCTTGAAAAGCTTCTTTTAATCATCATCCATTTCTTGCCTTGTAAGCCTTACGCCACTGGCTTTCACTGGATGTTTGTAACCATCCATCAGAAGATCCCATAGATCAGTGATCAGTGTATTTTGATACACGATCCTCTATGTTTATACTTTTACATTTCCATGTTTTATTTTGGTTATTTTTCCCTTTTAATGTGTTTTTATAATTTAGTTTATTTTTATACTTATTTGATTTTCGTACTTAATTTTCAGCTTTAGCAACTTTCACGAAAACGATCATAACTGGAGTTTCAGGAATCCGATTGAGGCGTTCTAATAATCGCCGGAAAGCTAAGAGAGAGAGCTACGAATTTCATGTTGGAGTCGAAGTCAGATTCGGAACCTATAAATCCCAGATTTTCGTTTGAAGCTGCAACACTATTTTATTTTCAGTTTTTGGGTCGTTACTAGCGGTCCGGGTTTTGTAATTCGACCCAGTTGGGTCATAAACGTTTTTTGGCTGATTCCTAATAGGTCTAGCAGCCACGGTACTATTGATCACCATTTTCACATTTTTGGAAGAGCTTGTACGTTTGATCATGAAGAACTAATTCCTAGAGGTTAATCTGCTGTAAACGGTTTCCGCCGATACTTTGAGGTTCTTATATTTTCCAATTAATCTATTTCCTTTCAATTCTAATCTTTGATATGTTGTTTGCTTAATTCGATATTATCCAAGGTTAGATTGATTTATTTCGATGGTTGCATGTTCCTATACTTTAATCGCGTTTGCTTAATCCGCGTATGTTTGTCGTGTTTGCTTAATTCACGATTGCTATATATAATCCGTTTGCTTAATTCGGGAATTAGGAACATACATCACATAATTTCAATTGCGCTTGTATAATTGTTTTTATAATCGAAAAGGGAATAGAATCCGCTTGTGAGTTGGAAATTATTTGGATCGATGATAAGTTAGGAAGCCAAAACAGTAGATTAATCATTTCAGCTTATTTTGATAATCACTTATTTTCACTATTTTGTTTAATCGAAATCTAAAACAAACCCCCCCTAAATCGATTTACCTTTGGTTAATAATCAACGAGAAACCTTGTGAGAACGATATTCGAGTTGTCGTCACCGCTAAACTACCATTTTACAAAATACTCGTTTTTGATCCGTGCGCGACAGCGGATTAATCAGCATCCAGACCAAGAAAGTAACTTTCCAGTTTATCTTTCCAATATTCAAAGTTTTCACCCTCGAATACTGGTGGTCTAGTGTAACCATTGTTACCATTGTATTGCTCAGTAGAGCCAGATGTAGATGCAGGTGGATCTGTTGGAATTTCAGCAGCCATCTTTTACTGAAGCGTTTTTCTCTTCCTGAATCTTTTCTAAACACGGTTAAGTGCTTGCACCTTAGAACCGACGCTCTGATGCCAATTGAAGGATAGAAAAACACTTAGAAAGGGGGGGGGGGTTTGAATAAGTGTAGTCTAAAAACTTGAACGATAAAAACAATTTGCACAGTTATTTTTATCCTGGTTCGTTGTTAACTAAACTACTCCAGTCCACCCCCACGGAGTGATTTACCTCACCTGAGGATTTAATCCACTAATCGCAACAGATTACAATGGTTTTCCACTTAGTCCGCGACTAAGTCTTCTAGAGTATCCTGATCACAACCTGATCACTCTAGGAACAAATGCTTAGACACAAGCTAAGACTTTCTTAGAGTATCCTGACCACCACGTGATCACTCTAATTACAATTGCTTAGACACAAGCTAAGACTTCCTAGAGTATCCTGATCAACACTTGATCACTCTAGTTACTTACAAATTAATGTAATCAATTCTAAGAGTATTACAAATGCTTCTGAAAAGCTATAATCACAACAGTGACATTTCTCTTAACGTTTAAGCTTAATCTCACTAATATATTACAACAGCAATGTAGTGAGCTTTGATGAAGATGAAGTTTCTGAGCTTTGAGTTGAACAGCGTTTCAGCAAGTTTTTCAGAGTAAGTTCTTTCAGAATTGTTAACCTTGCTTCTCATCAGAACTTCATATTTATAGGCACTTTGAGAAGATGACCGTTGGGAGCATTTAATGCTTTGCGTATTCCGTACAGCATTGCATTTAATGTTTCACGCTTTTGTCAACTACCTCGAGCCTTGTTCACGCTGTGTCTACTGACGTTGCCTTTAATAGCTTCCAACGTTCCTTTTGTCAGTCAGCGTAGCCTGCCACCTGTACTTTCTTCTGATCTGATGTTTGTGTATACAACGTTTGAATATCATCAGAGTCAAACAGCTTGGTGCATAGCATCTTCTTGTCTTCTGACCTTGAAGTGCTTCTGAGCGTGATACCATGAGAACTTCAGTGCTTCTGCTTCTGATCTCAAGTTCTTCTGATGCTTCCATAGACCCATGTTCTGATTCTGCCTTGACCATCTTCTGATGTCTTGCCAGACCATGTTCTGATGTTGCATGCTGAACCTTCTGAGACAAAGCTTCTGAGCGCTGATTTGTGCATACTCTTTATATATTTCCTGAAAGGGAAATTGCAATGTATTAGAGTACCACATTATCTCACACAAAATTCATATCCTTGTTATCATCAAAACTAAGAATATTGATCAGAACAAATCTTGTTCTAACACCACGCACGCGTTGAAAGCCCAATGCACTGTTCACCTTCTTCCTTATTTTTAAAACCCAGAATTTGCTACGGTTTAACCCCGGATTTGCCACAAGTTCATCATGCCTTTTCCGTAGCTGATCCTGCAAGAATCAAAACCTGAAAAAACACATGAAAACAGATGCAAATAACGGCCAGATAAACCAAACGTGGCCTTACGGACCTGATAGGGCCATTCTTACGCTATGAAATTGGTCAGAATCGTGAAAACGAAGGAGGAGATTCTTCTTGCCCTAACAATGGTGAACCGTCACCTAGGCATCCAAGCTCGCGAAGAAGAGTTTAAAACGATTCCAAATAACACAGGGAGCGAATATGAATGCACAAAAGCAATTTCAAATGACTTAATTTAAGAGTTTCAGAATTCAAGAATAGTGCAAACCATGAATTAACAGTATGGCGCTTTTTCACGTGTTCTGAGCCTAAATAATGGTTGGTACGAACTCCTAGGATCCTCAGGAAGATAGTGTGATGTTTGGGAGCAATTGAATTCGGTTGAGGAGGAAGTTTTGAGTTGCCCTAGTTTCTTCTCATATTTGGAAACTTGCAACCCTTATCTTTCCATCCAATTTCGTCCTCCCCCTCTATTGAATGAGAATAACCTTTTATATGAATGAAATTAGGGTTGATTTTTGAGGAGCCAAAAGATTGATTGGTGATGTGGAGATTTAAAAAGTTTTTTGAATGAAAATCTCTCCAAATATTTCTATTCTTGGACCAATTCTATTCCTTGCATATTTCCATTTAATCTAACCATTGGATGGATTAAATATTTGGAACACAAATCGTACTAATTTATCTCATTTAAATGTGACTTTTATTTTGATTTAAATTGTTTTTAAATGGATTAAATCAAATATAAATAAAATACAATTCATGAAATAAAATTCATGTGATTAATGGGCCTCTCTTGAGCTTTGGATCACGTGGAGAATCGGAATTTATAGGCCCATTAGTAAAAAATAACCAAACTTGCTCACTTTGCATCTTATGCATTCGCTCAAAATCGCCTAACTTGTACAACTTGTATCTTGCTCAATTTTTTACATATGAAAGTGTTCTTGGACTCTTTAGAAAGCTCAAAGAGTCCTCTAAATGATGCATTTGGTTTTATTTCAATCGGAGTTTCCATGCTCAAGTTATGAGCTTTGACCCAAAAGGTATATTTTATTGACTTTTTTGAGGACCTATAATCTCTTGGGCCATATCTCTTGAATGAAGCATTTCTGGCCTCGGCTTGTGAGAGACAAAGTTGTAGAGAATCAAATTTTATTTAAAATAGGCTTTGGTTGGGAAACTTTTGATGCTCCATGTGAAAGTTATGACCAGTCAAAGTTGAGTTGACTTTCTCCTATAAAAAACCCTAATTTGAACCTTTGCATTTGTTCATTTCTGAGTTTTTATTGATGGATCATGATCAACCTTTGATCAAATGATGGATATAACCTCACATACTTGATGTTGACCAAAAATCTTGAAGTTTGACTGTATTTTGACTATAGTTAACTTTTAGGTTAACATAGTCGATTATTGATCATCTGAGCCATTGAGTGAGCAATCCTCGAAATAGAAGCTTGACTTTTGACATGGAGGTTCCTTGAGACATATGAGGGACATTGAGATCCATTTGAGGCTTTGAATATTCACAATCCTTTGATAAAATGAAAACCCTAGTTTTGGAGATCTTTGATTAGGAGAGAGTGGCCTGAATAAGCCTTTGAAACTTGAGCCATTGAAGATGCATAGGGGAGCCTTTGATTGAATATAAGAGGGAAAATTTTAGGGTATGACAGCTGCCCCTGTTCAATCTTCTTAGACCTGAAGAGTCGGATAGGCACGTCTGCCTATCGTGGTCTAAAGGTGGAAGATGATTGAACACTGAAATGCCCCGAAATTTGCACTTGTTGGGAAGGATGTTCTGTGGGAGATAGGCTTAAAGATGCCACCCAAGGTAAATACCATTTTTGGCATATGAAGCATATACTTTCTGGAAGGAACCAGATGCTTTGATTGTAGCATAGCCTAAAAAGGCAACCTGAATTTTATGCAATGTTATGATGCATGTAATGTATGATGCAGTGAGCTTCTCAAAATAAATGAGAGCGATATATGTATATGCATTATGTATAAATGAGGTATGTTAATTGAATGATGTATGATTGTTAGTTATGTTAGTTGAAGTTAGTAACTTTGGAAAAGAAAAATAGAACCTTGTTTGTTATTGATGAGATTTTAGAGATCACTGCCGAGGGACTAACGTGATAAACCCAATTGAAGAACTATTTGAGAAACCTTGTGATCAGGGAATAAATCCCTATTTGCAAAGAGACGTAGCTTTATATCACTGCCAGGGGACTATCGTGATATTAATCAGCGAGAGGATTTGAAGGAGATCACTGCCAAGGGACTAACGTGATGAATGCTGTGTAGAAGATAGTTGGCTTGCTATAGTGCTAGCAAGCTTTTGCAGTTTGTAGGTAACCCACTTACTATAGTTCTAGTAAGTCGTCGCGGTTGGTATACCCACTCACTATCATAGTTTGAGTAAGTTCATCGTAGATGGTAGGGCCCACTTACTATAGTTCTAGTAAGTCGTCGCGGTCGGCCGTACCTACTTACTATCGTAGTTTCAGCAAGTTTGTCGTAGATGGTGTGGCCCACTTACTATAGATCTAGTAAGTCGTCGCAGTTAGCCATACCTACTTGCTATCGTGGTTGGAGTAAGCTTATCGTAGATGGTATGACCCACTTACTATAGTTCTAGTAAGTCGTCGCAGCTAGTCATACCTGCTTACTATCGTAGCTGGAGTGAGTTTATCGTAGATGGTATGACCCACTTACTATCGTTCTAGTAAGTCGTCGCAGTTAGTCATACCTACTCACTATCGTAGTTTCAGCAAGTTTATCGTAGATAGTGTGGCCCACTTACTATAGCTCTAGTAAGTCGTCACAGTTAGCCATACCTACTTGCTATCGTAGTTGGAGTAAGCTTATCGTAGATGGTATGACCCACTTACTATAGTTCTAGTAAGTCGTTGCAGCTAGTCATACCTGCTTACTATCGTAGCTGGAGTGAGTTTATCGTAGATGGTATGACCCACTTACTACCGTTCTAGTAAGTCGTCGCAGTTAGTCATACCTACTCACTATCGTAGTTTCAGCAAGTTTATCGTAGATGGTGTGGCCCACTTACTATAGCTCTAGTAAGTCGTCGCAGTTAGCCATACCTACTTGCTATCGTAATTGGAGTAAGCTTATCGTAGATGGTATGACCCACTTACTATAGTTCTAGTAAGTCGTCGCAGTTAGCCATACCTGCTTACTATCGTAGTTTTGATTAATCCCCAAAAGGATCACTTGCTATAGCTCTAACAAGCTCACCTGCACCAATGGGATCTACTTGCCCCGGTTCGAACAAATTTACATGCATAGAAGATTGTTTGCCTGTATGAAAAAGATTCACTTGCTTGGAGACTTACGACTCGAGGGTCGGAAAAGATAGCATGTCAAATGTTTTACGACTCGCGGGTCGGGAAAATAGCATGTCAAATGTTTTACGACTCGCGGGTTGGGGAAACACACTTATCACAACACGAGGGTTGGACACTCACGACTCGAGGGTCGGAAACTGGATTTTTGTAGTATCTCAATGCACTAGATGATATGTATATGCTAATGCGTATGTATATGTTTTATGAGAGAAATGAACAGCAAGGTTGCTATCATCGGTAAGGTTACCGGAAGGCGCCAATCAGGCGATTGGAGAATAAGCATTCAGTAAGGTTACTAGCATCGGTAAGGTTACCGAGAAGCAGGTGGGCAATGTAGCTTAGCACCAGAGTTTTGAATTGGATGTTTTGCTGTATGGGATAATGCTCATGCTTATGTATATGCGTTGATTGATGTAATGAGTGGAACGAGACAATGTCTTCTATAAGACTACCTGAAAAAGGTTTCTGTAATGAATATGAAAATTTGTCTTAAAAAAAGACTACCTGAAAAGGTTCTTAGTGAAGAATGAGGAATGTCTTAAAGAAGACTACATGGAAAGACTGAAAAGATGTCTTAAAAAGACTACCTAAAAAGGTTCTTGGAATGACAATGAATGTTTTAGAAAAGACTACCTAGAAAAGCTCTTAGAAAAAGAATGTCTTAAATAAGACTACCTGAAGAGGTTCCTAGAAAATGTCGGTGATTGTCTTAGAGAAGACTGCCTGAAAAGATTCTTAGAAAAATAATGTCTTAAAGAAGACTACCTGAAAAGGTTCTTAGAAAAATAATGTCTTAAAGAAGACTACCTGAAGAGGTTCCTGAAAAGGATCGTAAGGTTTGTCTTAAAGAAGACTGTTTGAAAAGGTTCCCAGAAGGGATCGTAAGGCTTGTCTTAAAGAAGACTACCTGAAAAGGTTTTTAGCAACGAATGAGGAATGTCTTAAAGAAGACTACTTGGAAAGGCTAAAAAAAAAATGTCTTAAAAGACTACCTAAAAAGGTTCTTGGAAAGGACGATGAATGTCTTAGAAAATACCACCTAGAAAGGTTCGTAGAAAGGATCGTAGGATTTGTCTTAAAAAGACTACCTAAAAAGGTTCTTAGAAATGACGATGATTGTCTTAGAGAAGACTACCTGAAAAGGTTCGTAGAAAAGAATGTCTTAAAAAAGACTACCTAAAGAGGTTCCTAGAAAGGATCGTAGGATCTGTCTTAAAGAAGACTACCTGAAAAGGTATGGTGCAATGTATCAACCAAATGTATGTAACGCGTGACTTATATGTATTTGCATGATGCTCCAATGATAGGTTGTTAATAACCAAAGCGTATATAGTTCGCTGGAGTTGTAAGGTTGTTGGATGCTAGCGCGATTCCCCAATACCTATTTTTTGAACTTTGAATATCGTAGTTAGGAGAAAGATTTGTTCGATGTTTGTAGAGTGTGAGAACGCCTTTTTCTTATGTTGTGCGCCTTGCCCCATTTTGGCTTTGTCGTATGCTTTGAATTTTAGATTGAAGGGGTATGCCCTTGATCCCCAGGATATGGAGGGTTATCCATAGTGTGCTATCCTTTTGAATTTGAATTCTTCCCATGCTTGACATGCCCCTGTTTGTTATTGCTTCGAGGTGTGACCCAAGTCGATTGAACCTTAGGAAGAATGCCCCTAGTGAATAGGATCCTTGATTGTATGCCCCTGTGATTCTTGAAATTTTGCCCCTGTTTAGGAGAACCCCTAGATGTGGTTCCCCCATTCCAGAGTCTTTATTAGAAAGGATCGCCTTTGATTAACCCATTTCGAGATCTCCTCGATGCTAAGTGTATATTCGTAGATGACGTTGTACCCTTTGAGAAGTAACTCTAATACGATGCGTATGCAAGTTTTGAAATCGAAGTCCGTTATGAATTAGGACTGGATGATTAGTAATGAATGCTTAAAAAAGCGTAGCGGTTAGAAATAGTTTTAACAAACTTCAGGAGTCAGTATAACAAAATCCTGCTTGATATGCTTTCATAGTTAACCTTGCCTCAATTAGGACTTTTAAATGTTGTAACTTGGCCTGGTTCATGTTTTAAGAAACAATGGATATAAGGCTCAAAATTTATTTAACCCAACCCCTTTCTCCTTGATGTTCTCCAAATCCTAAGAATTCGCCTAATCCAATGAATGTGCTTTGTTTGCAAGAGAATCGTTTCAGTTTTGATGTTGAGCAAAAGCCTTAGTAGAGATCTAAGCATTGATGAAAAATGTTGTAAAGATCCAAGCGTTTATGAGAAGCTTTGATGGTTTAGTAGTCACAAGATTATCCTTTGTATTTCGCCTTTGTATTTATCCCTTATTTTTGCATGAACCAATTCCTTAGAATTTGATCCATCGGGATGCCCCTATTTTTGCCTAAGTCATTTCTGTTTTCTTCCATGAAATTTTCCATTTTGACTTAGCGGGCGCTTTTTTCCTTTTTCTTTTGAATACTCCTTTTGATCCTTGGATTTGGAATATTGTGACTGCCATGTTGACTTTGATTTGTAAGCTTCGATTTTGATACTTCCTCGATCTTGAGTGATGTAATGAGGAAGAAGATTGTTGTGAATGTTATCTCCATTGCTCCCTCATTCTTGGATGAATGCGAGGAAGAAAATGTGCTTGAACCTTTGCTTTGCTTGATCCTTGCGCTTGAACCTTTGCTTCGTTGATTGATTCTCTTGACAACCAAAATACGCCATTGAATTAATTGAAATCTACCCTGCCCCTGGTTAAAATCAAGGTATTTTTTTTGAAAAGTAGAAACAAACTCCAACTCCTGGCTCGAGGGGGTAACGAGGGATTAACATCCTTATATCTCCACTGTTTAGGAATTGAAACAATGCCTGTACATCGTCGGTTCGGTCTTACCTTGAAAGCATATGTTTAGCTGGACTTAGTTATTTGTATTCGTCATTCTCCCTTAAGTTTGTTAGTACTCCTAAATTTGAAATTGAAAATGGAATAGAAGTGTGCGAGTGGAAAGTCGTAGTGGTGAGCGAATGAATTGATTTCAAAACCTGCATGGTCATCTCATTAGAATTGCTAATCCGAAGGTACAACTTTTATCCTTGAGTAACACTTAGCGATCGCAGGGGTCGAAGTTCTGAGCATGATAAACACCTATTAATCCTAGAGTCGTTCTCCTTTGTAGATTCATTGACCTTGTTTTACTCCTTAGTTGATGAACTTGTAGAAGTGAAGGGTAACCTCGAGTTCTCCTTGGACATGTCAAACCTGTTGGAAATATCGTTAGCGATGGGTTTTCGTCGTATCGGAACTTCATGATTTTCCTTTGACTGAACCTCTTTTGCTTTTTCTAAGGACAGTATCACCGTTCGTAATCTTTGGAGTTCGTAGATTGATGAAGAAACCTGTGACCCCTTTGCCCCTTGGTGGGGAGTTCACATATGTCGCCTCCCCTCCATCGTAGTTATGCCTCTTTATTCAGGATATCGCCCCAGTTGGGCAAACCCTTGCCCCTTAAGTTATCATAGAGCGTCCTTGTAAAATTGATGTGTTCTAAGATGGACCCCTTGATGACTAGATACATCTTGAGTGTATCTATGGGGAACTTGTTTGTTGAACTAATCCTTGCTCGATGATAACTTTTGTTATATTTATAATCCTGTCACGACAAGGCATGGACATGTAGTCGGCATGGCGAAAGACATCCATTTTTTCCTCCTTGTAAGACCACGTTTATATTTTATTCTCCTTTCTCCGTAGATTGTGACCCTTTTGTTTCTCTTCGGGAGTTTCGGGAAACCGGCTAGCATGGTAAGTGTGGGTGCGGGCGAGGATGCGAATGTAAAATGTATGAATGCATGAAAATGCAAATGCATGCGTATGCGAGAGACTCCTTGTATTGTAGCTCCTTGTATGCAATGCAAACGTGTGACATATGGTCCTAGGGATAGCCTTAGAGGCGACATTAGAACCTCGTGAAATATATGCCAGCTTGATGTTATGACACACCAATGGAAATCCCTTAGATTAGGGAGTATGCAGAAGGTAGCGGCTGGTGACCGTTCAAGACAGTCACCAAGTCTCATGGCCATCGATAGGCTGATCAACGTGTACCAATGAAGTTGTCCTTGATGGGAATGTTCTCCATGCGGAACACAACCTATATAAGGACGATATCGGATGAAGTGAAATCCCTACAGGCTAGGGATGAAAGATGTATAGATGGAAATCCAAACCCTACAAGTTAGAGGGTGGTGGAAACAGGCATGGAGTGACCGTTCAGGACAGTCACTAGATCTCATAGCCATCGGGAGGCCAATCAAACGCATGCTAATGAAGTTGTCCTTCGGGGAAGGACGCGTCGTTGTGAAAACACGTGGATGTAAAAGAAAATCCCTATAGGCTAGGGAGTACGTAGGAGTAAGCACGGGGTGACCGTTCAAGACAGTCACTAAATCGCATGGCCATCGAGAGGCCAATTGACGTGCGTAAACGAAGATGTCCTTCGTGGGAAGGACACGTAGTTGTAAGAATACTAGGATATATAAGGAAAGTTCCTACAGGCTAGGGAGTGCGTAGATACAGGCGCGGAGTGACCGTTCATGACAGTCACTAGGTCTCATGGCCATCGAGAGGCCAATCAACGTGCATAAATGTAGATGCCCTTCGTGGGAAAGACATGGTTTGGGAAATAGAGTCCCTGCAGGCCAGGGAACGCGTAGGAGTACCTGCAAAAATTAAAATGCAAGGCATTCGCAGTATATAAATTGCACATATATAATAAGCACATAAGCACATAAGCCCTAGGTTCATAGGTTCGGCGTAATGGCTTAGGGTGCCTACCCTTCCCATTGGTATGTTCTAGAAGGTCTCATGGGTTCGTTCGTAGCCGCCGAGACTTTTTGTCTCTTTGGATTTTAGAACAACTCACTTTATCCATGAGGTTCGAGTTTTAGGGGTAGGTTCCCAGAGAGATCAGCTAAATACCCAGTCCAGCCCTCAACAAGGTCGAGCCTCGTATCAGACCTTTCCGAATATTTAACCCACTCTGAGTGGAATTATAATAAGACTCGTAGGCGATGTATTTCCCCTCTGGTCTTAAATATAATTCCCACGCTTAGGTTTGACAGCAATTTATATATCCCAAAAATGCGATAAAATAACACATATTCAAATAAATAAACATTTAATTGAATTGCGGTAAAAAAAGAGTTGCAGAGAATAAATAAGATTGCAAGTAAATAAATAAATAAAATTTAAATATTTAAAAGAACCTGATCTCCAAATCTGCCATTTGTAGCTCCAAAAACGCAATACAACAATAAATATTAACGTAGACAAATATTCATTTAAATTGTTGTAAATAATGATTGTGAACGAGAATTGTAAATAAATAAATAATTAAAAAATTAAATATTTAAATAAAAAGATGAAAACCTAAATCATAATCCAAACCCTAATCTTGGCGAATTAGCCAAACCCTAAAAAGTTCGCCAAAAACCTAAATGATTTACCAAGAAACCTAAACCCTGCCAAGCCTTAGGAGCATAATAATTCACCATTAATGATTAGTCCCCAGCAGAGTCGCCAGCTGTAGCAACCTGCCCTAAAAATTAATGTTTTAGAGTCGCCACCTATTCTGAAGGGCGAATAGGAAACCCTACGCAGTTAAGAGATTCGGGGTAAGTTATTATAATCAGGTCGAGGGAAGGTGTTAGGCACCCTCAACCCTTTCCTAAGGTTTGCATTATAAAGTTACGGTTTATGGCTGAAATAAAGAAAGATGACAGACAGTTAATAGAGTTAAAGGCTAATTATATGAACATGATTAGAGTTTTGAGGAAGGGGACTCGCCTTGGTTATCCAAGTGCCTACGTATCTCCTTAGGGAGAATCAGAGTCAACGTAGTTCGGGCACAGGGTTGTACGCCTTTGAATTAGTATGAGGTTGTCTGAAGGCTTTTTGACTGGCCTGTCGTAGTTTGAATTTTTGAAAGGCAATTTGAGTTGCCTGATTGGAAAGGATGAAAATCCGTAGTTTTGGAGGAGTGTCTTGAATGTTTTAAGTTTTGGGCGTACAACCCTGATTTAATATGTCACCGTTAGATGCGATGATCAATAGATTTGATCAGTATAGCTAACGGATTAATGGGGCATTGCTGGTTACTCAGATCGATAGATTCGATCGTCGCGGGCAGCAAATTAAATGTATTTTAAATTTTGTATTTTTTTATCTCTCGTCTAATGCGACCAATAGATTTAGTCGGGTCGGGGAGAGAATTAATCAAGAACTAGTTGAATTAGAATTAATATTAGATTAAATTTATTCGCCCCAACGGTAATGGGATTGGATAAACCCTAATATACTTTTCTAGGGTTTTTGTGATTTAACAATTATAATTAAAATTAATCAAATCAATTAAGTCGAATAATCGACATAATCGAATGATCGGGATAATCCTAAATAATTCTAAACCTAATCCTAATCAAAAAGATTAAATTATATACATGTCAATATATTTATAATTAAACAATTATATATAAATTAAAATTTTAAAAATGAAAGAAACCTAAAGCCAATTCTAGAACTAGAAAATAATTAAAAATAATAATAAAACCTGGATAATGATCATGTGTTGCTGCTTATTGATGGTGTACCATAGAGCTATGTGCCTAGGGCTTCAGATCTGCACGAAGTGATGATCCAACGGGAGTGATTTGAGGTTGCACCATAGTCACCAAAGCCAACCCTGCACATGATCCGTTAAGAGAAATCCTGAAAAAATTATATGCATTATGGGGGGATCGAACCAGCGCCCATATAGTTACAACGCATTCCTTTTACCAATCTTGCTACACCATCTTAGCTGATGTTAATTCGCTCGAATAAAATAATATAAAAAACAATTGTGGATGATAAAAGTCAGACACAAGTTTCAGACTGGGGCCCATGCGCCGTAACTAGCCAATCAAAATGAAGGGGGGGAGTTTGATTCGTTGACCGACCAACGAATGGCCACCACGCACGCGTTGGAAGCCCAATGCACTGTTCACCTTCTTCCTTATTTTTAAAACCCATAATTTGCTACGGTTTAACCCCGGATTTGCCACAAGTTCATGCCTTTTCCGTAGCTGATCCTGCAAGAATCAAAACCTGAAAAAACACATGAAAACAGATGCAAATAACGCCCAGATCAACCAAACGTGGCCTTACAGACCTGATAGGGCCATTCTTACGCTCTGAAATTGGTCAGAATCGTGAAAACGAAGGAGGAGATTCTTCTTTCCCTAACAATGGTGAACCGTCACCTAGGCATCCAAGCTCGCGAAGAAGAGTTTAAAACGATTCCAAATAACACAGGGAGCGAATATGAATGCACAAAAACAATTTCAAATGACTTAATTTAAGAGTTTCAGAATTCAAGAATAGTGCAAACCATGAATTAACAGTATGGCGCTTTTTCACGTGTTCTGAGCCTAAATAATGGTTGGTACGAACTCCTAGGATCCTCAGGAAGATAGTGTGATGTTTGGGAGCAATTGAATTCGGTTGAGGAGGAAGTTTTGAGTTGCCCTAGTTTCTTCTCATATTTGGAAACTTGCAACCCTTATCTTTCCATCCAATTTCGTCCTCCCCCTCTATTGAATGAGAATAACCTTTTATATGAATGAAATTAGGGTTGATTTTTGAGGAGCCAAAAGATTGATTGGTGATGTGGAGATTTAAAAAGTTTTTTGAATGAAAATCTTTCCAAATATTTCTATTCTTGGACCAATTCTATTCCTTTCATATTTCCCTTTAATCTAACCATTGGATGGATTAAATATTTGGAACACAAATCATACAAATTTATCTCATTTAAATGTGACTTTTATTTTGATTTAAATTGTTTTTAAATGGATTAAATCAAATATAAATAAAATAAAATTCATGAAATAAAATTCATGTGATTAATGGGCCTCTCTTGAGCTTTGGATCAAGTGGAGAATCGGAATTTATAGGCCCATTAGTAAAAAATAACCAAACTTGCTCACTTTGCATCTTATGCATTTCCTCAAAATCGCCTAACTTGTACAACTTGTATCTTGCTCAATTTTTTACATATGAAAGTGTTCTTGGACTCTTTAGAAAGCTCAAAGAGTCCTCTAAATGATGCATTTGGTTTTATCTCAATCGGAGTTTCCATGCTCAAGTTATGAGCTTTGACCCAAAAGGTATATTTTATTGACTTTTTGGAGGACCTATAATCTCTTGGGCCATATCTCTTGAATGAAGCATTTCTGGCCTTGGCTTGTGAGAGGCAAAGTTGTAGAGAATCAAATTTCCTTTAAAATAGGTTTTGGTTGGGAAACTTTTGATGCTCCATGTGAAAGTTATGACCAGTCAAAGTTGAGTTGACTTTCTCCTATAAAAAACCCTAATTTGAACCTTTGCATTTGTTCATTTCTGAGTTTTTATTGATGGATCATGATCAACCTTTGATCAAATGATGGATATAACCTCACATACTTGATGTTGACCAAAAATCTTGAAGTTTGACTGTATTTTGACTATAGTTAACTTTTAGGTTAACATAGTCGATTATTGATCATCTGAGCCATTGAGTGAGCAATCCTCGAAATAGAAGCTTGACTTTTGACATGGAGGTTCCTTGAGACATATGAGGGACATTGAGATCCATTTGAGGCCTTGAATATTCACAATCCTTTGATAAAATGAAAACCCTAGTTTTGGAGATCTTTGATTAGGAGAGAGTGGCCTGAATAAGCCTTTGAAACTTGAGCCATTGAAGATGCATAGGGGAGCCTTTGATTGAATATAAGAGGGCAAATTTTGGGGTATGACAGCTGCCCCTGTTCAATCTTCTTAGACCTGAAGAGTCGGATAGGCACGTCTGCCTATCGTGGTCTAAAGGTGGAAGATGATTGAACACTGAAATGCCCCAAAATTTGCACTTGTTGGGAAGGATGTTCTGCGGGAGATAGGCTTAAAGATGCCACCCAAGGTAAATACCATTTTTGGCATATGAAGCATATACTTTCTGGAAGGAACCAGATGCTTTGATTGTAGCATAGCCTAAAAAGGCAACCTGAATTTTATGCAATGTTATGATGCATGTAATGTATGATGCAGTGAGGTTCTCAAAATAAATGAGAGCGATATATGTATATGCATTATGTATAAATGAGGTATGTTAATTGAATGATGCATGATTGTTAGTTATGTTAGTTTAAGTTAGTAACTTTGGAAAAGAAAAATAGAACCTTGTTTGTTATTGATGAGATTTTGAAGAAGATCACTGCCGAGGGACTAACGTGATAAACCCAATTGAAGAACTATTTGAGAAACCTTGTGATCAGGGAATAAATCCCTATTTGCAAAGAGACGTAGCTTTATATCACTGCCAGGGGACTATCGTGATATTAATCAGCGAGAGGATTTGAAGGAGATCACTGCCAAGGGACTAACGTGATGAATGCTGTGTAGAAGATAGTTGGCTTGCTATAGTGCTAGCAAGCTTTTGCAGTTTGTAGGTAACCCACTTACTATAGTTCTAGTAAGTCGTCGCGGTTGGTATACCCACTCACTATCATAGTTTGAGTAAGTTCATCGTAGATGGTAGGGCCCACTTACTATAGTTCTAGTAAGTCATCGCGGTCGGCCGTACCTACTTACTATCGTAGTTTCAGCAAGTTTGTCGTAGATGGTGTGGCCCACTTACTATCGATCTAGTAAGTCGTCGCAGTTAGCCATACCTACTTGCTATCGTGGTTGGAGTAAGCTTATCGTAGATGGTATGACCCACTTACTATAGTTCTAGTAAGTCGTCGCAGCTAGTCATACCTGCTTACTATCGTAGCTGGAGTGAGTTTATCGTAGATGGTATGACCCACTTACTATCGTTCTAGTAATTCGTCGCAGTTAGTCATACCTACTCACTATCGTAGTTTCAGCAAGTTTATCGTAGATGGTGTGGCCCACTTACTATAGCTCTAGTAAGTCGTCGCAGTTAGCCATACCTACTTGCTATCGTAGTTGGAGTAAGCTTATCGTAGATGGTATGACCCACTTTCTATAGTTCTAGTAAGTCGTCGCAGCTAGTCATACCTGCTTACTATCGTAGCTGGAGTGAGTTTATCGTAGATGGTATGACCCACTTACTACCGTTCTAGTAAGTCGTCGCAGTTAGTCATACCTACTCACTATCGTAGTTTCAGCAAGTTTATCGTAGATGGTGTGGCCCACTTACTATAGCTCTAGTAAGTCGTCGCAGTTAGCCATACCTACTTGCTATCGTAATTGGAGTAAGCTTATCGTAGATGGTATGACCCACTTACTATAGTTCTAGTAAGTCGTCGCAGTTAGCCATACCTGCTTACTATCGTAGTTTTGATTAATCCCCAAAAGGATCACTTGCTATAGCTCTAACAAGCTCACCTGCACCAATGGGATCTACTTGCCCCGGTTCGAACAAATTTACATGCATAGAAGATTGTTTGCCTGTATGAAAAAGATTCACTTGCTTGGAGACTTACGACTCGAGGGTCGAAAAAGATAGCATGTCAAATGTTTTATGACTCGCGGGTCGGGAAAATAGCATGTCAAATGTTCTACGACTCGCGGGTTGGGGAAACACACTTATCACAACACGAGGGTTGGACACTCGCGACTCGAGGGTCGGAAACTGGATTTTTGTAGTATCTGAATGCACTAGATGATATGTATATGCTAATGCGTATGTATATGTTTTATGAGAGAAATGAACAGCAAGGTTGCTATCATCGGTAAGGTTACCGGAAGGCGCCAATCAGGCGATTGGAGAATAAGCATTCAGTAAGGTTACTGGCATCGGTAAGGTTACCGAGAAGCAGGTGGGCAATGTAGCTTAGCACCAGAGTTTTGAATTGGATGTTTTGCTGTATGGGATAATGCTCATGCTTATGCATATGCGTTGATTGATGTAATGAGTGGAACGAGACAATGTCTTCTATAAGACTACCTGAAAAAGGTTTCTGGAATGAATATGAAAATTTGTCTTAAAAAAAGACTACCTGAAAAGGTTCTTAGTGAAGAATGAGGAATGTCTTAAAGAAGACTACATGGAAAGACTGAAAAGATGTCTTAAAAAGACTACCTAAAAAGGTTCTTGGAATGACAATGAATGTTTTAGAAAAGACTACCTAGAAAAGCTCTTAGAAAAAGAATATCTTACAGAAGACTACCTGAAGAGGTTCCTAGAAAATGTCGGTGATTGTCTTAGAGAAGACTGCCTGAAAAGATTCTTAGAAAAATAATGTCTTAAAGAAGACTACCTGAAAAGGTTCTTAGAAAAATAATGTCTTAAAGAAGACTACCTGAAGAGGTTCCTGAAAAGGATCGTAAGGTTTGTCTTAAAGAAGACTGTTTGAAAAGGTTCCCAGAAGGGATCGTAAGGCTTGTCTTAAAGAAGACTACCTGAAAAGGTTTTTAACAACGAATGAGGAATGTCTTAAAGAAGACTACTTGGAAAGGCTAAAAACAAATGTCTTAAAAGACTACCTAAAAAGGTTCTTGGAAAGGACGATGAATGTCTTAGAAAAGACCACCTAGAAAGGTTTGTAGAAAGGATCGTAGGATTTGTCTTAAAAAGACTACCTAAAAAGGTTCTTGGAAATGACGATGATTGTCTTAGAGAAGACTACCTGAAAAGGTTCGTAGAAAAGAATGTCTTAAAAAAGACTACCTAAAGAGGTTCCTAGAAAGGATCGTAGGATTTGTCTTAAAGAAGACTACCTGAAAAGATATGGTGCAATGTATCAACCAAATGTATGTAATGCGTGACTTATATGTATTTGCATGATGCTCCAATGATAGGTTGTTAATAACCAAATCGTATATAGTTCGTTGGAGTTGTAAGGTTGTTGGATGCTAGCGCGATTCCCCAATACCTATTTTTTGAACTTTGAATATCGTAGTTAGGAGAAAGATTTGTTCGATGTTTGTAGAGTGTGAGAACGCCTTTTCCTTATGTTGTGCGCCTTGCCCCATTTTGGCTTTGTTGTATGCTTCGAATTTTAGA
Source organism: Vicia villosa (assembly GCF_029867415.1). Classification (NCBI taxonomy): domain Eukaryota; kingdom Viridiplantae; phylum Streptophyta; class Magnoliopsida; order Fabales; family Fabaceae; genus Vicia; species Vicia villosa. The sequence continues at coordinate 50,027,161 of NC_081185.1, forward strand.
TTGAAGGGGTATGCCCTTGATCCCCAGGATATGGAGGGTTATCCATAGTGTGCTATCCTTTTGAATTTGAATTCTTCCCATGCTTGACATGCCCCTGTTTGTTATTGCTTCGAGGTGTGACCCAAGTCGATTGAACCTTAGGAAGAATGCCCCTAGTGAATAGGATCCTTGATTGTATGCCCCTGTGATTCTTGAAATTTTGCCCCTGTTTAGGAGAACCCCTAGATGTGGTTCCCCCATTCCAGAGTCTTTATTAGAAAGGATCGCCTTTGATTAACCCATTTCGAGATCTCCTCGATGCTAAGTGTATATTCGTAGATGACGTTGTACCCTTTGAGAAGTAACTCCAATACGATGCGTATGCAAGTTTTGAAATCAAAGTCCGTTATGAAATAGGACTGGATGATTAGTAATGAATGCTTAAAAAGCGTAGCGGTTAGAAATAGTTTTAACAAACTTCAGGAGTCAGTATAACAAAATCCTGCTTGATATGCTTTCATAGTTAACCTTGCCTCAATTAGGACTTTTAAATGTTGTAACTTGGCCTGGTTCATGTTTTAAGAAATAATGGATATAAGGCTCAAAATTTATTTAACCCAACCCCTTTCTCCTTGATGTTCTCCAAATCCTAAGAATTCGCCTAATCCAATGAATGTGCTTTGTTTGCAAGAGAATCATTTCGGTTTTGATGTTGAGCCAAAGCCTTAGTAGAGATCTAAGCATTGATGATAAATGTTGTAAAGATCCAAGCGTTTATGAGAAGCTTTGATGGTTTAGTAGTCACAAGATTATCCTTTGTATTTCGCCTTGTTTTTTATCCCTTATTTTTGCATGAACCAATTCCTTAGAATTTGATCCATCGGGATGCCCCTATTTTTGCCTAAGTCATTTCTGTTTTCTTCCATGAAAGTTTCCATTTTGACTTAGCGGGCGCTTTTCTCCTTTTTCTTTTGAATACTCCTTTTGATCCTTGGATTTGGAATATTGTGACTGCCATGTTGACTTTGATTTGTAAGCTTCGATTTTGATACTTCCTCGATCTTGAGTGATGTAATGAGGAAGAAGATTGTTGTGAATGTTATCTCCATTGCTCCCTCATTCTTGGATGAATGCGAGGAAGAAAATGTGCTTGAACCTTTGCTTTGCTTGATCCTTGCGCTTGAACCTTTGCTTCGTTGATTGATTCTCTTGACAACCAAAATACGCCATTGAATTAATTGAAATCTACCCTGCCCCTGGTTAAAATCAAGGTATTTTTTTTTGAAAAGTAGAAACAAACTCCAACTCCTAGCTCGAGGGGGTAACGAGGGATTAACATCCTTATATCTCCACTGTTTAGGAATTGAAACAATGCCTGTACATCGTCGGTTCGGTCTTACCTTGAAAGCATATGTTTAGCTGGACTTAGTTATTTGTATTCGTCATTCTCCCTTAAGTTTGTTAGTACTCCTAAATTTGAAATTGAAAATGAAATAGAAGTGTGCGAGTGGAAAGTCGTAGTGGTGAGCGAATGAATTGATTTCAAAACCTGCATGGTCATCTCATTAGAATTGCTAATCCGAAGGTACAACTTTTATCCTTGAGTAACACTTAGCGATCGCAGGGGTCGAAGTTCTGAGCATGATAAACACCTATTAATCCTAGAGTCGTTCTCCTTTGTAGATTCATTGACCTTGTTTTACTCCTTAGTTGATGAACTTGTAGAAGTGAAGGGTAACCTCGAGTTCTCCTTGGACATGTCAAACCTGTTGGAAATATCGTTAGCGGTGGGTTTTCGTCGTATCGGAACTTCATGATTTTCCTTTGACTGAACCTCTTTTGCTTTTTCTAAGGACAGTATCACCGTTCCTAATCTTTGGAGTTCGTAGATTGATGAAGAAACCTGTGACCCCTTTGCCCCTTGGTGGGGAGTTCACATATGTCGCCTCCCCTCCATCGTAGTTATGCCTCTTTGTTCAGGATATTGTCCCAGTTGGGCAAACCCTTGCCCCTTAAGTTATCATAGAGCGTCCTTGTAAAATTGATGTGTTCTAAGATGGACCCCTAGATGACTAGATACATCTTGAGTGTATCTATGGGGAACTTGTTTGTTGAACTAATCCTTGCTCGACGATAACTTTTGTTATATTTATAATCCTGTCACGACAAGGCATGGACATGTAGTCGGCATGGCGAAAGACATCCCTTTTTTCCTCCTTGTAAGACCACGTTTATATTTTATTCTCCTTTCTCCGTAGATTGTGACCCTTTTGTTTCTCTTCGGGAGTTTCGGGAAACCGGCTAGCATGGTAAGTGTGGGTGCGGGCGAGGATGCGAATGTAAATGTATGAATGCATGAAAATGCAAATGCATGCGTATGCGAGAGACTCCTTGTATTGTAGCTCCTTGTATGCAATGCAAACGTGTGACATATGATCCTAGGGATAGCCTTAGATGCGACATTAGACCCTCGTGAAATATATGCCAGCTTGATGTTTTGACACACCAATGGAAATCCCTTAGATTAGGGAGTATGCAGAAGGTAGCGGCTGGTGACCGTTCAAGACAGTCACCAAGTCTCATGGCCATCGAGAGGCTAATCAACTTTTACCAATGAAGTTGTCCTTGGTGGGAAGGTTCTCTATGCGGAACACAACCTATATAAGGACGATATCAGATGAAGTGAAATCCCTACAGGCTAGGGATGAAAGATGTATAGATGGAAATCCAAACCCTGCAAGTTAGAGGGTGGTGGAAACAGGCATGGAGTGACCGTTCAGGACAGTCACTAGATCTCATAGCCATCGAGAGGCCAATCGAACGCATGCTAATGAAGTTGTCCTTCGGGGAAGGACGCGTCATTGTAAAAACACGTGGATGTAAAAGAAAATCCCTATAGGCTAGGGAGTACATAGGAGTAAGCACGGGGTGACCGTTCAAGACAGTCACTAAATCGCATGGCCATCGAGAGGCCAATTGACGTGCGTAAACGAAGATGTCCTTCGTGGGAAGGACTAGTAGTTGTAAGAATACTAGGATATATAATGAAAGTCCCTACAGGCTAGGGAGTGCGTAGATACAGGCGCGGAGTGACCGTTCATGACAGTCACTAGGTCTCATGGCCATCGAGAGGCCAATCAACGTGCATAAATGTAGATGCCCTTCGTGGGAAAGACATGGTTTGGGAAATAGAGTCCCTGCAGGCCAGGGAACGCGTAGGAGTACCTGCAAAAATTAAAATGCAAGGCATTCGCAGTATATAAATTGCACATATATAATAAGCACATAAGCACATAAGCCCTAGGTTCATAGGTTCGGCGTAACGGCTTAGGGTGCCTACCCTTCCCATTGGTATGTTCTAGAAGGTCTCATGGGGTCGTTCGTAGCCGCCGAGACTTTTTGTCTCTTTGGATTTTAGAACAACTCATTTTATCCATGAGGTTCGAGTTTTAGGGGTAGGTTCCCAGAGAGATCAGCTAAATACCCAGTCCAGCCCTCAACAAGGTCGAGCCTCGTATCAGACCTTTCCGAATATTTAACCCACTCTGAGTGGAATTATAATAAGACTCGTAGGCGATGTATTTCCCCTCTGGTCTTAAATATAATTCCCACGCTTAGGTTTGACAGCAATTTATATATCCTAAAAATGCGATAAAATAGCACATATTCAAATAAATAAACATTTAATTGAATTGCGGTAAAAAAAGAGTTGCAGAGAATAAATAAGATTGCAAGTAAATAAATAAATAAAATTTAAATATTTAAAAGAACCTGATCTCCAAATCTGCCATTTGTAGCTCCAAAAACGCAGTACAACAATAAATATTAACGTAGACAAATATTCATTTAAATTGTTGTAAATAATGATTGTGAACGAGAATTGTAAATAAATAAATAATTAAAAAATTAAATATTTAAATAAAAAAATGAAAACCTAAATCCTAATCCAAACCCTAATCTTGGCGAATTAGCCAAACCCTAAAAATTTCGCCAAAAACCTAAATGATTTACCAAGAAACCTAAACCCTGCCAAGCCTTAGGAGCATAATAATTCACCATTAATGATTAGTCCCCAGCAGAGTCGCCAGCTGTAGCAACCTGCCCTAAAAATTAATGTTTTAGAGTCGTCACCTATTCTGAAGGGCGAATAGGAAACCCTACGCAGTTAAGAGATTCGGGGTAAGTTATTATAATCAGGTCGAGGGAAGGTGTTAGGCACCCCCAACCCTTTCCTAAGGTTTGCATTATAAAGTTAAGGTTTATGGCTGAAATAAAGAAAGATGACAGACAGTTAATAGAGTTAAAGGCTAATTATATGAACATGATTAGAGTTTTGAGGAAAGGGACTCGCCTTGGTTATCCAAGTGCCTACGTATCTCCTTAGGGAGAATCAGAGTCAACGTAGTTCGGGCATAGGGTTGTACGCCTTTGAATTAGTATGAGGTTGTCTGAAGGCTTTTTGACTGGCCTGTCGTAGTTTGAATTTGATTTGAAAGGCAATTTGAGTTGCCTGATTGGAAAGGATGAAAATCCGTAGTTTTGGAGGAGTGTCTTGAATGTTTTAAGTTTTGGGCGTACAACCCTGATTTAATATGTCACCGTTAGATGCGATGATCAATAGATTTGATCAGTATAGCTAACGGATTAATGGGGCATTGCTGGTTACTCAGATCGATAGATTCGATCGTCGCGGGCAGCAAATTAAATGTATTTTAAATTTTGTATATTTTTATCTCTCGTCTAATGCGACCAATAGATTTAGTCGGGTCGGGGAGAGAATTAATCAAGAACTAGTTGAATTAGAATTAATATTAGATTAAATTTATTCGCCCCAACGGTAATGGGATTGGATAAACCCTAATATACTTTTCTAGGGTTTTTGTGATTTAACAATTATAATTAAATTAATCAAATCAATTAAGTCGAATAATCGACATAATCGAATGATCGGGATAATCCTAAATAATTCTAAACCTAATCCTAATTAAAAAGATTAAATTATATACATGTCAATATATTTATAATTAAACAATTATATATAAATTAAAATTTTAAAAATGAAAGAAACCTAAAGCCAATTCTAGAACTAGAAAATAATTAAAAATAATAATAAAACCTGGATAATGATCATGTGTTGCGGCTTATTGATGGTGTACCATAGAGCTATGTGCCTAGGGCTTCAGATCTGCATGAAGTGATGATCCAACGGGAGTGATTTGAGGTTGCACCATAGTCACCAAAGCCAACCCTGCACATGATCCGTTAAGAGAAATCCTGAAAAAATTATATGCATTATGGGGGGATCGAACCAGCGCCCATATAGTTACAACGCATTCCTTTTACCAATCTTGCTACACCATCTTAGCTGATGTTAAGTCGCTCGAATAAAATAATATAAAAAACAATTGTGGATGATAAAAGTCAGACACAAGTTTCAGACTGGGGCCCATGCGCCGTAACTAGCCAATCAAAACGAAGGGGGGGGGGGGAGTTTGATTCGTTGACCGACCAACGAACGGCCACCACGCACGCGTTGGAAGCCCAATGCACTGTTCACCTTCTTCCTTATTTTTAAAACCCAGAATTTTCTACGGTTTAACCCCGGATTTGCCACAAGTTCATCATGCCTTTTCCATAGCTGATCCTGCAAGAATCAAAACCTGAAAAAACACATGAAAACAGATGCAAATAACGTCCAGATCAACCAAACGTGGCCTTACGGACCTGATAGGGCCATTCTTACGCTCTGAAATTGGTCAGAATCGTGAAAACGAAGGAGGAGATTCTTCTTGCCCTAACAATGGTGAACCGTCACCTAGGCATCCAAGCTCGCGAAGAAGAGTTTAAAACGATTCCAAATAACACACGGAGCGAATATGAATGCATAAAAGCAATTTCAAATGACTTAATTTAAGAGTTTCAGAATTCAAGAATAGTGCAAACCATGAATTAACAGTATGGCGCTTTTTCACGTGTTCTGAGCCTAAATAATGGTTGGTACGAACTCCTAGGATCCTCAGGAAGATAGTGTGATGTTTGGGAGCAATTGAATTCGGTTGAGGAGGAAGTTTTGAGTTGCCCTAGTTTCTTCTCATATTTGGAAACTTGCAACCCTTATCTTTCCATCCAATTTCGTCCCCCCCCCCCCCCTCTATTGAATGAGAATAACCTTTTATATGAATGGAATTAGGGTTGATTTTTGAGGAGCCAAAAGATTGATTGGTGATGTGGAGATTTAAAAAGTTTTTTGAATGAAAATCTCTCCAAATATTTCTATTCTTGGACCAATTCTATTCCTTGCATATTTCCCTTTAATCTAACCATTGGATGGATTAAATATTTGGAACACAAATCATACAAATTTATCTCATTTAAATGTGACTTTTATTTTGATTTAAATTGTTTTTAAATGGATTAAATCAATTATAAATAAAATAAAATTCATGAAATAAAATTCATGGGATTAATGGGCCTCTCTTGAGCTTTGGATCACGTGGAGAATCGGAATTTATAGGCCCATTAATAAAAAATAACCAAACTTGCTCACTTTGCATCTTATGCATTTCCTCAAAAATCGCCTAACTTGTACAACTTGTATCTTGCTCAATTTTTTACATATGAAAGTGTTCTTGGACTCTTTAGAAAGCTCAAAGAGTCCTCTAAATGATGCATTTGGTTTTATCTCAATCGGAGTTTCCATGCTCAAGTTATGAGCTTTGACCCAAAAGGTATATTTTATTGACTTTTTGGAGGACCTATAATCTCTTGGGCCATATCTCTTGAATGAAGCATTTCTGGCCTTGGCTTGTGAGAGGCAAAGTTGTAGAGAATCAAATTTCCTTCAAAATAGGCTTTGGTTGGGAAATTTTTGATGCTCCATGTGAAAGTTATGACCAGTCAAAGTTGAGTTGACTTTCTCCTATAAAAACCCTAATTTGAACCTTTGCATTTGTTCATTTCTGAGTTTTTATTGATGGATCATGATCAACCTTTGATCAAATGATGGATATAACCTCACATACTTGATGTTGACCAAAAATCTTGAAGTTTGACTGTATTTTGACTATAGTTAACTTTTAGGTTAACATAGTCGATTATTGATCATCTCAGCCATTGAGTGAGCAATCCTCGAAATAGAAGCTTGACTTTTGCATGGAGGTGCCTTGAGACATATGAGGGACATTGAGATCCATTTGAGGCCTTGAATATTCACAATCCTTTGATAAAATGAAAACCCTAGTTTTGGAGATCTTTGATTAGGAGAGAGTGGCCTGAATAAGCCTTTGAAACTTGAGCCATTGAAGATGCATAGGGGAACCTTTGATTGAATATAAGAGGGCAAATTTTGGGGTATGACACATTGATATGCATGAGAAAAAGGTGAAGAAAGAGAAGAACATGGAGAAAGAGGTAGAGAAGAAGTCAATAGCTCTAAAGGCTTCAAGCTCCAAGGTCTCAAATCAAGAGCAAGAGGATAGTGATACAAGTGATGAGGAAGACTCAGATGATGAGGAAATGGGACTGTTTGTCCGAAGATACAACAAGTACATAAGGAAAAATGGAGCAAAACATTCCGACAAAAGTTTGATCAACTATAGGAAGCAATTCAACAAATCCAAACAAGATGATAACAATAAAGGAAAATCCAAAGGTCCTTGCTTTAATTGCGGCAAAGTTGGTCATTACAAACCGGAATGTCCACATCTCAAGAAGGATAAAGACAAGAATCAACACAAAACTCAAAACAAACCTAGAAGAGCTTACATAGCATGGGAAAGTGAGTCCTCAAGTGAAGACTCATCAAGCGATGAAGAAGAATATGCAAACTTATGTCTTATGGCTCATCAACACAAGAAAAAGAAACGTGTAAGTCATCTAAAACCTGAACTTGTAGATAAGGTATCTCATGCTCAATTAAAATTAGCTTTTGAAGAACTACATAGAGACGCGATTGAGGTTTTCAAACTTTTGGCCTCAAATAAGAAAATTTTCTCATGCCTTGAATCAAAATTTGAGAGGACCGAAAAGAATATGGAAGCCTTAAAACAGTCTATGCTAGATATTCAAAAGAATAAAGTTGAGGAAGATCCTCCATCGTGGTTTGGTTGTGAGACATGTCACATTTGGCAAAAAGAGGTAAGAGATCTTAAGGCCAAATTAGATAAGGCTCTACAACCAAAAGTGACTTTTGCCGTTGATCCTACTAAGCTCAAAAGATCGTATACTCCTTTATATAACAAATACACTTTTGTACCATAAGTATCAACTAGCAAACCAACACATTCTCATCATATTACTTGCTATTATTGTTGCAAAAAGGGGCACACCATTGAAAAATGCAAATTTAGGAGAATTCTAGTTCCTAAAGGGGTATTTCAATGGTTACCAAAGTGCAACAATTTATGTACTCACTATCAAGGACCCAATGAAAATTGGGGACCTTCCACTCTAAATTAATTTTGCAGAAAAAGTGTCTTGACATTTTCGAAAGGTTGTGGTTCCTTGATAGCGGATGTTCAAGACACATGACGGGAGACATATCACTTTTTGTTGAGTTTCATGCTAAGAAAAAGGGGTATGTCACCTACGGAGACAACAATCGGGGAGCTATATTTGGTAATGGAAGTGTAGGTAACCCATCTACCACAACCATATCTGATGTATTACTAGTAGAAGGTCTTAAACACAATCTCTTAAGTATTAGTCAATTGTGCGACAAAGATTTTAAAGTCACATTCACAAATTCTGGTTGCACAATCGAACATATTAAGAAAAGTGATATTGTGTTTAATGGCACAAGAGTCAATAACATTTATATGCTAAATTTGGACGAAGTATCTAAGTCAAATGCCAAGTGTCTTATTGCCTTAGGCGAAGACTCATGGCTTTGGCATATACGCCTTGCTCACATAAACTTTGACTTACTAAATAAGGTTGTCACAAAGGATTTAGTAATCGGTTTGCCAAAAATAAAATTCTCAAAGGATCATCTATGTGATGCATGTCAAAAGGGGAAACAAACAAAAGTTTCATTTAAATCAAAAAATATGGTTTTGTAATACGATGGGAGAACTGACTTTTAAAATGTTGCGGATAGCAAGAGTCGCCACCGACTTTTATTTTATCCAATTGGAAAGGCTAAAAGAACAGAAAAAGACCTTTGAACGATTTTGAGTTTGGGGGGTAGGTTATATAAAGGGAAGGTGCAAGCACCCTTTGTATCCATGGTTATCCATGGGCTCTTAATTTCTTAGCTCACGTATTTGTTTGGTTTGTTTGAAAAGTGTGTAGTGTGTGTTTAGAAAAAGATTTGAATAAGGACTTTAGCTTGTAAAATAAGCGTAGCCTTTTTGAATTGATTTGAAAAAGAGTGGTAAAAGATATTTTGAATTTTTAAAAGAGCGAGCAATTAAAAGCAATTACCCTAAGTTAAAATTTCTGTTCTTTAAGACTTTAGTTGGAAAGGGCTATCCATACCATAAAGAGGGCGGGTAGTCCTTTCATTGGATTTGAAAGGGTCGTCGAATCTTATCGTTCGCCATAAAACTATCCCTACCATAAATAGGGCAGGTAGTCTTTAGGGAAGGGTATAATAGTAATTAAGGCAACCATGAGGAAACCTTAGCATTCGAAGGGACGATCATCATTTATCCAAGGCAACATCGAGGGACTAGATCTCATATGATGATTTATTTATAGGCAACTGGCTAAGATATCATCGTATTCGAGGGACTTGACTATTTGATCGAAAAGGCAACATGCAATAAGAGAGATTACCCTAAAGGTGTGTGTGTGTGTGCCACAATCAGGTGATCACTTCAGATATTTTATCTTGTAAGGTTTAATGATTCTAGGTTCAATTCAAGGTTTATCACTCCCTAGGATTACTAACCATGCAATTAAAAAATAAAGGCAGAATTAAAAGTTCCTACGCTATTACAATAAACACTTGTATGGCAGAAAAATAAAGGCAAGAATTAAAAGGCAGTAAAATAAAACCCTAAACTATTACATGGCTCTGAGGCAGATACAAAAAATTAGGCAAACGATAAAAACATAATAAAGGCAAACCCCAAATGAGGAACAAGTTAACCACAATTAATAGAATATGCCAGCAAGGCAAGGCAAGGCAAAAGGTGAATGAATATTAGGCAAAAATAAAAGGCAAATAAACACAAATTAAAATTAAGAGGAAAAGGTTTTGAAGACAAAAGGGCGAACCCTGATTTTAAAACATTTTATTGTGAAAAAGGTTAGCAAAAATAATCAAGTTAACAGACAACATCTACCTAAGACTTCTAGAGTTACCTAGGGGTTTTGTTTAAAATCGAGGCTAGGCGATCCTAAAATTAATTATTGGTTATAAACCTAATTAATTTTAATTGACTAATCCTGATTAAATTAACCCTAAATTATTTAATCTAATTATTTATCCTAATTAAAATTAAATAACCCTAAATTAATTATTTAAATAAATTCAAATTAATTACCTAATTAAAAATATTAACCTAAATTAATTATTTAACTAAATTCAAATATTAAAACTAATTAAAATCAATAATCTAAGTTAAATTAATTTTAAAAAAATCATTAGTTTGGTAAAAGAAATAAAAGTCAAATTAAATTAATTTGAGAAAAAGTAATTACTAATAATAAAAAAACTAAAAGAGGAATAAGAAAATAAACAAAACCAAATTAAAAAATAAAAAAATTGATAAAAAACCTGGCGTGTGATCTGGTGTGAGTGACCTCTGAAACTCCATGATGCACCTCCAGCTTGGTTGGCGTTGGATCTGGACCTGATGAGATCCCGAGGTTCAGATCTGAGGTTGCACCATGGTCTCATGTTGATGCTACGCGTTGGATCAAGAAACATGTAATTCCTAAAAAAAATACGTTGGGAGCGAAGGATCGAACCAACGTCCCCTGCCTCGAACGCTCCCTTTACCACTCCAACCAAATGCTTCATCTGTCAATAACACGCTTTGCAAATATAATATAGAGAGCGTGATTTCAAAGCCAAACACACACACGAAAATTTGAATGGGCCATTAGGATTGTGCCACGCACCCTTCTTCTTCATGGAAAAACTGAAACATGGCTTTTACACCGCTTATTACCAGCGCGCTGTAGAAGCTCATAGCTATTACACCTGTCCATTGTTAAAACCTCCTAAAGCATAAAAAATAAAAAGGGGACCATATTCATGTTCGTCTTGGTCTCACGAACACGCCTGTATTAGTATCAAACCCTAATTCATTCTAAATTGAAAAACCCCAATTCGAAGCTCATGAACCCTAACATGGTGGTTTGCTTATAACAACACAAAAACATAATTAAACATCCAGAATCCTTTATAACATCATATAGGACACAAATATGCAAGCAAAAATCGTTTATGATGCATGAATAGGAGTAATCGAAGCAATTTAGAGGGATGCAAACCGTGAGGTATTGGTGCATGTTCTTGATGCTCCAAGGCTGGAAGATGATTGCAAAATCGTTCAGAGATCCTTCAGGAACGCGTTAGAATCTTCCAAACGTCTTAAATCGAGCTGCAACTCCAAGAATGATTTTGGTTTTTTCTTCACTTTGTATGCACTTAGTTAGGGCTTCCAAGGCTTCCAAAAACGTCCCTCAAGGTCTGGAATCATTGTGTTTATATAATAGCATCATTTAGGTCAACAAAACTTGGCCAAATCTCATTGAATCAAAGGATTAAAATTTGATTGAAACTTGATTTTCAATCTTTCCAAAATTGGCCAAATTTGGTCTTTCTCTTACCAATCTTATTTTCCACGAAATTGAATCAAATATATGGTTTAATTGATGATTGGATTTGGTTAGAACTCTCTCTCAAATCAAATATTTGATTTTTACTTGATTTATTTGAATTTAATCCCTTTTAAATGAATAGAAAATTCATAATAATTCAAATAAATTCGTGGAAATTGGATTTGGAGTCTTGGATAACTTTAGGATCAAGATTGAATCAAAAAAGATTGGGCCCATTTGCAACAAAACTCATTTTGAACCATATTTGTTTCACTTTTTTCACCCAAATTTGTCCAACTTTGACAAGGCATATCTCCCTCAATATTTAAGATATGGAAGAGTTCTAGGACGTTTTGGAAAGCTCAATATGTCCTCTACAAGCCACTTTGGAACATTTTTTCCGTTTGGAGATTTTATCTTGATGATATGGGCTTTGACAAAAAACTGCTTTTGGTTGACTTTCGGAAAGGACCTATAATATTTTGGACCATATCTCTATAAATGAAGCATTTTTGGACTTGGCTTTAGAGAGACAAAGTTGTAGAGAATTCAATTTCCTTCAAAATAGGCTTTGGTTGGGAAATGTTTGATTTTCCATGTGAAAGTTATGATCAGTCAAAGTTGGGTTGACTTCTAACTCAAAAACCCTAATTTAGAAACTTTTAGTTTTATTGATTTCTGAGCTTTCCTTGATGAATCATGATTAACCTTTGATCAAATGATGAATTTTACTTCAAAATAATGATGTTGACCAAAAATCAGGAATTTTGACTGTGATTTGACCATAGTTGACTTTTTAGGTCAAACTGATCGATTGTTGACCATTTGAGCATTTGACTGAGCAATCCTGTAAACTGAGGCTTGAGACCTATCATGGAGATGATTTGAATGCTAAGAGATCATATGAAGCTTACTTGAGGCCTTGATACATCCTTTTTCCTTAGCAAATCCAAAACCCTAGTTTGAGGATCCTTTGATTAGGGGAGTGTGCATTCAGTCAATTCTTGAGCTTTTGATACTTGTATGAGCTTGAAAGAAAAAATGTGATGGGCAAATTTTGGGGTATGACAGCTTCCCCTGTTCAATCTTATTAAACCTGAGGATGTAGATTGGCTTGTGTACTTGTTGGAATCTGAAGGTGGAAGAGGATTGAACACTAGAATACCAAGAAATTTGCCCTTGATGATGCAGGGTCTTTTTCGGAGATGGGCTTAAAGATGTTATCCAGGCAAAGAGAAAGCTATATGAGATGGGCTTAAAGATGCCATATGGTTTTGATAATAAGAAAGTGTCATACCCCAAAATTTGCCCATCATATTTCAAGATATTTTGATCCACCTGACTTTCAAATTCTCAAGCACTGAGGATTAGGCTCACTTACCTGTCTCCTAAGCAACAAAGCCTCCAACTAAGGTTTTCTCTTTTCTCAAGGACAAATCAACTTCTGATGCCTCAAGTGGACTCCATGGCCTATCATATGCTTCAAAGGATCCTCATGCCATGTTTCAAGCTTTGATCCATAAGATTGCTCAATCAACAGTTCAAATGGTCAACAGTCGACCAGTTTGACCTAAAAGTCAACTATGGTCAAAGTACAGTCAAAATTCCTAATGTTTGGTCAACATCCTTATTTTGAAGTATCATTCATCATTTGATCAAGAATTTATCATCATTCATCAAGGAAAGTTCAGAAATCAACAAAACTCAAAGTTTCCAAATTAGGGTTTTTGACCTAAAAGTCAACTGAACTTTGACCAGCCATAACTTTAACATGGAACATCAGAAATTTTCCATCCAAAGCTCATTTTGAAGGAAAATGAATTGTCTACAACTTTGTCTCTCACAGGCCAAGTCTAAATATGCTTCATTTGAGAGATATGGATCAAAAGGTTATAGGTCATCTTGAAAGTCAACAAAAACACCTTTTGGGTCAAAGCTCATAAGTTGAACATGGTAAACTCAATTGAGATAAAACCAAAAGGAGGTTTTAGAGGACATTTTGAGCTTTCTAAAATGGTCAAGAACATCTCCATAGGTTTAAAATTGAGAGAGATATGGCTTGCACAAGTTGGGTAAAAATTGGAAAATGCTTGAAACCCTAAATGGCTAAATTCGGGTCTTTAAATTCAGGCTACCCATGTGAATGCAAGCATATGAGAGGCCCATAAACCAATTCCTTTTTATTTTGTGATTTTTATTCTTTTAATTTTGATTTTATTCATCTATATTCAAAATAAATCAAGGAAAAATCATAATTAAATAGGAAAAGGTTATTGGATTAATCCTCCAATAATTTAATCAGACCCCGAGGCTCAATAAATCGTGGGAGGATGATTGAGATTTGATTTGTATGATTGAAGACCAAAATAGAAGCTTTTCATACCTCTTCCAAAATAAAATGCAATCTCTTGATTCATAAAGATTTAGTCCAAATTTCTTGACCTAATTTAGCCTACTATATATATGTGACTCATTCAAGGCCAAAGGAGGACGTTTTTTTGCAGCCAAGAACACCAAGAACAAAGCTCGTTTTTTTCATAGAAAACTCAATTCGGTTTCAAGGATTGGTGGGGATTCAAAGAGTTTCAAGCACTGCTACGCGTTCCTTAGACGTTTCTGAAGCTTCTCCAATCATTCCCAAGCCACACCGCTTCGTGAATCATCAACGATAGATCTCGGTTTGCACCCCTTTTTTAAGTTTCGATTTCAATGATTCACGGGTTATAAACATACTTTGATTGTATATTCGTGTTCGTCTTGATATTTGGTGTAACACCCTTCTAAACCCCCTCGGAATTATAATATAATCAGAGTAATTAAACAGCAAGGATGCTACAATTATTAAATAAATAAAACATCAAAGTCGATTGTCATGCTTTTATTAAAAATTAACCAATAACAAACAGGTGTTTAGCACAGCGGAACTTAAAACCAACAGTATTAGGAACATCTCCACATAAATACTCCATACATAAATCCATAGCCAAAAGGCAACAAAGTATAACAAGTAACGCTAAGACTAGTCGATCCCAGTGTTACAATCAGAGCATGACTCGACACGAACTACGGGCTAGCTTATAAGCTATCTTCACCCAATCACACGCCGCTACATCCTTAATCTGAAATCATCAAAGTAAGGGTGAGTTTCATTCGAATTAACAACCATTATACAATCATAAGCAATAAAATCTCATAGCAACTATCATCCATTCAACATACATATAATCGGAATCATTATAACAAACAAGCATCAGTGTATAAACATCATCTATCACACCACACAATCAACCAATTATATCATGTTATAATGCAATGAATGGACTGACACTCATGCATGTGGTACCAAAATTCGTGAATCATATCACAGGACTTCTCTCTTTGATACTGCCCTCTAGTCGCTCACACCCCACATGGGCACACGACTACTGCCTCATCGCTCACACCCCACATGGGCACACGATGACTTCCCGCTAATCTCCGCACAATGGGAATTAGCCTTCCAATGCAAATGATTTATGAATAATGCACACATGACACATACTTACATCATCATACATCGTCATCATTTCGATGCTTAACATCGCTTATTACCTCTTTCCAATAACATCACAACAAGTATGGACATGTATAAGCATCATTCAATCATTCACATACATACACCACATCATCACAATAACATACACATCACGTTAATGTTAATTGCCATCATAAACCAATTCAACAATAATTCAATTGAATAAATAAATAAGTCAGCTACTGCCCATATTATTACTTCATCAGATAAAGCATCTCATTAGCTTCGCAACGCCCAAAACGGCACATAAATCGGATACTCGGATCAAAAGTTATGAGTTTTCAAAGATAAAACATTTTTAGAAAAATGCTGCAGGAACCGGGTTGTCCCTACATGGGAACCGGTTCCTGGCAGTCTCCAGAATCACGCCTCGGATTTTTACTATGGGGAACCGGGTTGTCCCTACATGGGAACCGGTTCCCAGCTGCCCAGAATCCATACTTCTCTGTTTTTACAAGGGGGAACCGGTTCGTCCCACATGGGAACCGGTTCCTACGTACCTGCACAGCAAAAATCACCATTTTGACAGCTCTTACCCTATCCCATAACCCCAATTCCAGGTACATACGAACATAGCACACAATTATCATTGTTTTTCACACAATTACACATTCCAAACAAGTTATTGACATGTATTAACATCATATATCACAAGTATCAACAGAATCATGTCAATTCATACAAGATTATCAAAACCTAACAAAATTCCCAACCCGACACGTACGATTGAACTAAACGATAATCCTAATCAATCCTACTACCTACAATCGCATAAGGATCACTAACCCGAAGAATCCCCCCTTACCTCAGAGTCGAATCTTCGAAGTTCTCCTTCCCTTCAGGCTCTTCTCACTTTCACGTGTTCTTCAGTTCCAAAATCTGCTTCTACTGCTTCTTTCCCCAATTTCTTTATTTTATGAAAAATAAAATAAAATATTCTTAATGGGCTTGCTTAGTTAACACCCCCCCCTTCTACTAACTATCACACTCAGCCCAACACCATATTTTTATTATTTTCCAAATAATTCCCACAGATTATTAATTCTAATAATTTAATTAATAAAATAATTAAATTAATACTCTAGAATTAACGGGGTGTTACAACTCTCCCCCACTAAAAGAGTTTTCGTCCTCGAAAACATACCTCAAACGAAGAGTTCGGGATAAGAGTCTTTCATCTGACTTTCCAGCTCCCACGTAACATTTCCACCTGCAGCTCCTCCCCAAGCTACTCGGACTAAAGCTATTTCTTTACCACGTAGTTGCTTTATCTTCCGATCTTCAATCCTCATAGGCAACGCCTCAACTGTCATATTATCTCTCACTTGCACATCATCTGCCTGGATTACATGAGACGGATCCACAATATATTTCCTCAATTGTGATATATGGAATACGTCATGTAGGTTTGCAAGTGTCGTTGGTAAAGCAATACGATAAGCAACCTCTCCTACTCTTTCTGTAATCTGAAACGGACCAATGAAACGCGGCGTCAACTTCCTTGACTTCAGTGCTCGACCGACACCCGTCGTAGGAGTTACTCTCAGAAACACATGATCTCCTTCTTGAAATTCAAGTGTTCTCCGCCTCTTGTCATGATAACTCTTCTGACGACTCTGAGAAGCTTTCATCTTCTCTTGAATCATCTTAATCTTTTCCGTCGTCTCTTGAACAATTTCTGGTCCAATCACTGCACTTTCACCAGATTCATACCAACACAGTGGTGTCCTACACCTTCTACCATACAAAGCTTCAAATGGAGCCATACCAATACTCGAATGGTAGCTATTGTTGTAAGTAAATTCAATCAACGGCAAGTAACTATCCCATGTACCACCTTTTTCCAATACACAAGCACGCAATAGATCTTCCAATGATTGAATCGTCCTTTCAGTCTGTCCATCAGTCTGTGGATGATAAGCAGAACTCAACCTCAATTTAGTACCCAAGGCCTTCTGTAATCCTTCCCAAAATCTGGACGTAAATCTTGGATCTCTATCTGATACTATGCTCGAAGGATTACCATGCAAACTTACTATTTTCTCAATGTACAACTGTGCCAACCTCTCCATCGAATAATCCATTCTCATCGGTATGAAGTGAGCAGACTTCGTCAATCTATCCACAATAACCCAAATGGCTTCATAGTTCTTAGCTGTTCTTGGCAATCCAGATACAAAGTCCATGGATATGCTATCCCACTTCCACTCAGGAATAAATAAAGGTTGCATAGTTCCATACGGCTTCTGATGTTCGATATTTGACTTCTGACAAGTCAGACAAGAATAAACAAATTCAGCTATCTCCTTTTTCATTCCAGGCCACCAGAATAACTTCTTCAAATCATGGTACATCTTAGTAGCACCAGGGTGAATACTCAATCCACTACGATGTCCTTCTTCCAAGATACTCTTCTTCAGTTCAGTAACATCAGGAACACAAACACGGTCGCCAAATCTCAAGATGCCATTCTCATCAATTCTGAACTCATCTCCTTTCCCTTGGTTAATTAAAGTCAATTTGTCAACTAGTCCCACATCATCTTTCTGCTTTTCTCTGATCTCATCAAGAATTCCACTTGTCAGCTTTAACATACCTAACTTGATACTATTCGAAGTGCCTTCACATACCAAACTTAAATCCCGGAATTGCTCAATCAAATCTAGTTCTCGCACCATCAACATCGACATATGCAAGGACTTCCTACTCAAAGCGTCAGCAACGACATTCGCCTTACCCGGATGGTAATTCAGCTCAAAGTCATAATCTTAAAGGAACTCTAACCACCTCCTCTGTCTCATATTGAGCTCTTTCTGATCAAATAGGTACTTCAGACTCTTATGATCACTAAACACCTCGAACCTTGAACCATAAAGGTAATGTCTCCACAATTTCAACACAAACACCACCGCGGCCAACTCTAAGTCATGAGTCGGGTAGTTCTTCTCATGCACTTTAAGTTGTCTCGACGCATAAGCAACTACCTGCTGATTCTGCATTAGCACGCCTCCAAGTCCCATCAATGAAGCATCACAATACACCACAAAAGATTCTGCCGGATTCGGCAAAATTAAAATAGGAGCACTAATCAGCCTCTTCTTTAATTCTTGGAATCCTTCTTCGCATTCTGAGTTCCAAACGAATGCTTGACCCTTCCTAGTCAACTTCGTCAACGGTAGAGCTAACTTTGAAAATCCTTCTATAAACTTCCGATAGTAACCCGCAAGACCCAGAAAGCTACGAATTTCAGTAACGGATTTCGGAGCTTCCCATTGAGACACGGCTTCTACCTATGTCGGATCTACGGCAATACCGTTCTTGGAAATTACATGACCCAGGAAACTCACTTCCTTTAACCAGAAATCACATTTCGACAGTTTGGCATAAAGCTTCTTCTCTTTCAACACTCCCAGTACAATTCTGAGATGCTCTGCATGTTTTCCTTCACTTTTGGAATATATCAGAATGTCGTCAATGAACACCACGACGAACTTATCAAGATAAGGATGAAAAATTCTATTCATATATTCCATGAAAACACCAGGTGCGTTAGTAACTCCAAACGGCATCACAGTGTATTCATAATGACCATACCTCGTTCTGAACGCAGTCTTCTGAATATCGTCCGCCTTCACACGAATCTGATGATACCCGGACCTCAAATCAATTTTACTGAATATACTAGCTCCGACCAACTGATCCATCAAATCATCAATCCTCGGCAGTGGATACCGATTCTTGATTGTAACTTTATTCAGTTGTCTGTAGTCTACACACAACCTCATAGATCCTTCCTTCTTCTTTACTAATAACACCGGTGCACCCCACGGTGACACACTTGGACGGATGAACTCCTTCTCCAACAATTCTTCTAATTGACTCTTCAATTCGGTCAATTCAGATGCCGACATTCTATAAGGTGCCATTGATATAGGACTGGTTCCAGGAACTAACTCAATAGCAAACTCTACTTCCCTTTCAGGTGGTAGCTCTCTAACATCTTCTGGAAAAACTTCTGGAAATTCTCGTACCACCGGTAATTCATTACTCACCACTCTTCCTTTCACTTCCATCGATGCAAGGAGCATAAACACGGCTGCCCCGTCTTGAATTGCTTCGCCCACTTGTCTTGCAGTCATTGTCAACTCATCAACATTAACTTCTTCAGGAAAGATGACCGTCTTTGTAAAACAGTTGATGTGAACTCGGTTAAATTGCAACCAGTTCATCCCCAAAATAATGTCAAGTTGTTTGAGCGGAAGGCACACTAAGTCCATTCCAAACTTCCTACCAAATATATCAACAGGACAGTTCAAACATGCAGATGAAGTGGTCACTGAACCCGACGCAGGAGTGTCAATAACCATACTTCCACTAATCTTTGATATCTCTAAATTTAGCCTCTTAGCACAGTCCAATGAAATAAACGAGTGAGTCGCACCAGTATCAATAATCGCAATTAAAGGTGTGTTATGTATGAAACACGTACCTTTAATCAGTCTATCCTCCGGAGTAGTTTCTGATCCAGACAAAGCAAAGACTTTCCCTCCAGCTTGGTCCTTCTTTGGTTTGGTGCACTGCGGACTGATATGACCCTCTTCTCCACAGTTATAGCAAGTTACTGTTCTCATTTTGCAGTCAGCAGCAATATGACCCATTCTGTTACACTTGAAGCACTTCTTCTCTTCTTTCTTGCACTCATTCCTCTTATGTCCTGTTTCACCACAGTTGAAGCACCTAACGGGAGCACCAGAATCTCCCCCACTAGGCCTTTTCCAATTACCAGCTCTTGGGTTTCCCCTACCATATGGTGTACCTCTGCCCATAGGTTTCTTCCCCTTCTTATCAACTAACTCGCGAGAGTGAGATGATTTCAGCTTAAGACTGTCTTCCTCAAAGATCCTGCTACAGTCCACCAAATCAGCAAATCGGCGAATTCTTTGATACCTGATACCCTGCTTGATCTCATCACGAAGACCATTCTCAAACTTGATACACTTAGAGAATTCTCCAGCTGCATCGTTGGTGTAGTGCACGTAGTGCTTAGCCAATTCCACAAATTTGGAGGCATATTCCGGCACTGTCATACTACCCTGTTTCAGTTCCAAGAACTCAATTTCCTTCCTTCCCCGCACATCTTCAGGAAAGTACTTCCTCAGAAATTCTCTCTTGAATATGGCCCAAGTTATAGCAATCCCATCTGAATCCAACTCAGTCCTAGTAGTAACCCACCAGTCATCAGCTTCTTCTGATAGCATGTGAGTACCGTACCTCACCTTCAGATTCTCTGCACAATCGATCACTCGGAAGATCCTCTCGATCTCTTTCAACCATTTCTGAGCACCATCAGGGTCATGAGTGCCTTTGAACAGTGGAGGATTGTTCCTCTAAAAGCTGTTCAACTGCCTGTCAGCACCAATCGCAGCTCCATTAGCATTCCCTCCCAATACACCAGCAATCATGCCTAGAGCCTCTGCGATAGCATCATCGTTCCTTCCACCTCTTCCAGCCATTGTTCTGCTAAATCACAAAACAATCTCATCAGAATAAAAGTATCGACAGTGTTTACCTTACACTAGTCGCATACAAGGGAACACTGACACTAAGACTCTGACTCAAACGACCGACTATGCTCTGATACCACTATTGTTACACCCTTCTAAACCCCCTCGGAATTATAATATAATCAGAGTAATTAAACAGCAAGGATGCTACAATTATTAAATAAATAAAACATCAAAGTCGATTGTCATGCTTTTATTAAAAATTAACCAATAACAAACAGGTGTTTAGCACAGCGGAACTTAAAACCAACAGTATTAGGAACATCTCCACATAAATACTCCATACATAAATCCATAGCCAAAAGGCAACAAAGTATAACAAGTAACGCTAAGACTAGTCGATCCCAGTGTTACAATCAGAGCATGACTCGACACGAACTACGGGCTAGCTTATAAGCTATCTTCACCCAATCACACGCCGCTACATCCTTAATCTGAAATCATCAAAGTAAGGGTGAGTTTCATTCGAATTAACAACCATTATACAATCATAAGCAATAAAATCTCATAGCAACTATCATCCATTCAACATACATATAATCGGAATCATTATAACAAACAAGCATCAGTGTATAAACATCATCTATCACACCACACAATCAACCAATTATATCATGTTATAATGCAATGAATGGACTGACACTCATGCATGTGGTACCAAAATTCGTGAATCATATCACAGGACTTCTCTCTTTGATACTGCCCTCTAGTCGCTCACACCCCACATGGGCACACGACTACTGCCTCATCGCTCACACCCCACATGGGCACACGATGACTTCCCGCTAATCTCCGCACAATGGGAATTAGCCTTCCAATGCAAATGATTTATGAATAATGCACACATGACACATACTTACATCATCATACATCGTCATCATTTCGATGCTTAACATCGCTTATTACCTCTTTCCAATAACATCACAACAAGTATGGACATGTATAAGCATCATTCAATCATTCACATACATACACCACATCATCACAATAACATACACATCACGTTAATGTTAATTGCCATCATAAACCAATTCAACAATAATTCAATTAAATAAATAAATAAGTCAGCTACTGCTCATATTATTACTTCATCAGATAAAGCATCTCATTAGCTTCGCAACGCCCAAAACGGCACATAAATCGGATACTCGGATCAAAAGTTATGAGTTTTCAAAGATAAAACATTTTTAGAAAAATGCTGCAGGAACCGGGTTGTCCCTACATGGGAACCGGTTCCTGGCAGTCTCCAGAATCACGCCTCGGATTTTTACTATGGGGAACCGGGTTGTCCCTACATGGGAACCGGTTCCCAGCTGCCCAGAATCCATACTTCTCTGTTTTTACAAGGGGGAACCGGTTCGTCCCACATGGGAACCGGTTCCTACCTACCTGCACAGCAAAAATCACCATTTTGACAGCTTTTACCCTATCCCATAACCCCAATTCCAGGTACATACGAACATAGCACACAATTATCATTGTTTTTCACACAATTACACATTCACAACAAGTTATTGACATGTATTAACATCATATATCACAAGTATCAACAGAATCATGTCAATTCATACAAGATTATCAAAACCTAACAAAATTCCCAACCCGACACGTACGATTGAACTAAACGATAATCCTAATCAATCCTACTACCTACAATCGCATAAGGATCACTAACCCGAAGAATCCCCCCTTACCTCAGAGTCGAATCTTCGAAGTTCTCCTTCCCTTCAGGCTCTTCTCACTTTCACGTGTTCTTCAGTTCCAAAATCTGCTTCTACTGCTTCTTTCCCCAATTTCTTTATTTTATGAAAAATAAAATAAAATATTCTTAATGGGCTTGCTTAGTTAACACCCCCCCTTCTACTAACTATCACACTCAGCCCAACACCATATTTTTATTATTTTCCAAATAATTCCCACAGATTATTAATTCTAATAATTTAATTAATAAAATAATTAAATTAATACTCTAGAATTAACGGGGTGTTACATTTGGGACGTTCCTGGGTTGTTTGATTGAAGTTTAGTTGCAGGTACTGAGATTTGCATTAGTTAGGATTCATGAAACTTGAATTAGGGGACGTTGGATAGAAGCAAAAATGATCAAAATTAATGATGATTTCGTGCCCAGTGGTTAACCTTTAATCGATATGGATTCTTGTTTAATGTTTATTTGGTCTGTATGATGAATTTGAAGCTTGCAGGTATTAGCCACGAAGAAATTCGTAGCAAGTTTGAAGCTGGTGCGTAGCAAAATAAAAGCCCCAACGAAGAAGACGAAGTCAGTGGGCGCGCGTTCTTTTTTTTTAAAAAAATTAGTTTCTTTTCATATTGTTTGAATTCCAAATGGTTATCAGCGTGTGAACATGGCTCAGTTGGCAGCGCGTTAGGTCCAAAGGTCTTCGTACGCAAGGGCAGGGGTTCGATCCCTGCCTCTTGTGAAATTTTGGTTCCAATTTTATTCTCAATTATTTTATAGATCCGGTGCATCCAGTGCGCGCCACCCCATCATGCGCCCTCAGATCCGGGCCCTTGGATGGTCACTAGTGCAGATCTAAAGGTACAAAGACTGCAGTGCACCATACTCCCTACAGACCTCACCACACCAGATTAAAAGCTAAGTTCCTTTTAATTTTTTTTTATTTTTAATTACATAAACCTCTTTTTATTTATTTTCTCTTCTCTATTTTATTTTGTTTTTATTTTAAAAATTATTTTTTTCAAAACATGTTATTTATTAATTAAATAAATATTTTCATGACTCTCTAATTTATTTAATTGAAAACCCGATTTTTCTCATAACATTAAATTTTTTTACAATAATTGTCTTTCACATATGCTTTTGATTAATTGATTAATTAGGGTTAATCCAATAAATTGTTTAATTTTTAATTCAAATCGAACTTTCGATTTTACCCTTTAATGTTTATTTTAAAATTTTGTTTTTTTTTTCATTTTATTTAAATTATATTAACCCTGATTTATCCCGATCAATTAGGGTTGTTGATCTTTAGATGCACTAACCTTTCTCTTTTTCATTCGTAATTTTCAGGGTTGATCAAGGAGTGATGAAGGCTCAAGATATTTAAATTAATTATTTTTCCCTCTTATTTTCTGCCTTTATTCTTTGCCTTTATTTTCCTGCACCAACGGGTTTTTGGCCATGTAATCCCCACCCGAGGCCTTGTAATAGTTAGGTTTTGTATTATTTGTTTATAACTGCGTGGTTAGTAATCTCAGGGAGTGCAAACCCTGAATTAAAGTAGAATCATTAATTATAAGATAACATCACTGAACTGAACCACGTGATTGATTGCACACACACACACACCTTTAGGGTAACCTCTCTTACTGCCTGTTGCCTTATTATTTGTTGCCTGTTGCCTTATCTTTAGTTGCCTTAATGGTGAATAATAGTCAAGTCCCTCGATTCCGAGGATACCTCAAGCAAAGTTGCCTTAAAGAATAAAAATTATCTAGTCCTTCGATGCTGCCTCAGAAAAATAAGATGATTGTCCTATTGCTAAGGTGTCCTCGCATGATGCCTAAAAAGATTAATGAGTATTCTATCCTTCCCTAAAGACTACCTACCCCTACATGGTAGGGACAGTTTTATGGCAAACGATACTTCGATGACCCTTTAAAATCCAATAAAAGGACTTCCTACCCTCCTATGGTATGGATAGCCCTGAAAGGCTAAAAGAACATTTTTTCAAAAACTTAGGGTAGTTGCTACTAATTGCTTGCTCTGGTTTAAATTCAACTTTCCTCTTTTAAAAACCTTCAAAAAGGCTACGCTTATTTTACAAGCTAAAGTCCTTATTCAAATTCTTTTCACACACTTCAAACTTTTTTTGAAAACAAAGTGAGCTAAGCAATTAAGAGCCCATGGATAACCATGGATACAAAGGGTGCCTTTTTTTCTCGAACCAAAGGCTCATGATACCATTTGTTGGCGCAACATCGGGGGAGTCGAGTTCGGGAGCATTGATAATCACGGGACATTCCTTCGAGCAATACACCTTTGTGGGAGAGACACCACTTCTCCACCTAAAACCTTAAGGTAATAGGTGAGTGGGTTCTCCCACTTATATATGCTCAAGTCACCACACACTTTTCCAATGTGGGACTATTATCCACACTCACACTTGCATTATTCTCAACACTCCCCCTCAAGTGTGAGTCTACAATGCTCCCCCTCCATGTGGAAACTCCACTTCCACATACACTTGTATCCATTGACTTCAACTACATGTATCTGTTGACTCTCTTCAACTACATGTATCCGTTGACTTTCAACTACAAGTTTTAGCCGGTCCCTTTCTCGAACCAAAGGTGTGTTGCTCAAAGGAATGTTCCGGAAATTAACAATGCTCCCGAACTCGACCCTCCTCCGATGTTGCGCCAACAAATGGTATCATGAGCCTTTGGTTTGAGAAAAAAAGGGACCGGCTAAAACTTGTAGTTGAAAGTCAACAGATACATGTAGTTAAAGAGATTCAACGGATACTTGTAGTTGAAGTCAACGGATACAAGTGTATGTGGAAGAGAAGCTTCCACATGATGGGGAGCATTGTGTAAGACTCACACTTGAGGGGGAGTGTTGAGAATCAAGTGTGAGTGTGGATAATAGTCCCACATTGAAAATGTGTGTGGTGACTTGAGCATATATAAGTGGGAGAACCCACTCACCTATCACCTTAAGGTTTTAGGTGGAGAAGTGGTGTCTCTCCCACAAAGGTGTGTTGCTCAAAGGAATGTCCCAGAATAAACAATGCTCCCGACTCGACCCTCCCCCGATGTTGCGCCAACCCCTTTGTATAACTTACCCCCCGAACTCAAAATCTCTTTAAAAGGTATTTTTCTGTTCTTTTAGCCTTTCTATAAATTGGATAAAATAAAAGTCGGTGGCGACTCTTGCTTACCGCAACATTGCTTGCTTAAATATAAAAAGTCAGTTCACCGTATTACAGAAAGTATGAATAAGTCGTTCATTAGATTGTATCTGAGCTTGAGAGGTGTAATGATGAGCCATACACTAGGCCATGTGCATGTTGAAGAATCTTAGAACGAGCCGTCCATTAGGCTATATTAGAGAGTACCATTCACCAGACTGTATTAGAATGAGCCATCCATTAGGTTGTATCAAAGGAGCCATCCATTAGGCTATAACAAAGTGATCCATCCATCAGACTATGTTAGAGAGTGAGCCATCCATTAGGCTATAACAAAGTGAGTCATCCATTAGGCTATCTCGTAAGGGGAAATACATTAGGCGAGCCATACATTAGGCTATATTAAGATAGGTCGTACACTAGGCGATCCGTACATTAGGTTATATTGGAAGATATCGTACATTAGGTGAGCCATACATTAGGCTATATTGGAAGATACCGTACATTAGGCGAGCTATACATTAGGCTACATTGGAAGATACCGTACATTAGGCGAGCCATAAATTAAGCTATATTAGAAGATACCGTACATTAGGCGAGCCATACATTAGGCTAATAGAAGACACCATATATTAGGCGAGCCATACATTAGGCTAATAGAAGACACCATACATTAGGCGAGCCATTCATTAGGCTAATAGAAGACACCATATATTAGGCGAACCATACATTAGGTTAATAGAAGACACCATACATTAGGCGAACCATACATTAGGTTAACAGAAGAAACCATACATTAGGCAAACCATACATTAGGCTATATCTTTCTTTGATCGTGTCCACACCGTCCGAGGTGGCAGAATCAGATCTTGAAGGACTTGGAATATTGATCGTGTTAGCACCGTTCGTAGTAACTAAATTAGATCTTTGAAGGACAATTGTGTCTACTCTGTTCGTGATGATAGAATTAGATCTTTGAATTGTTGATTGTGTCAGCACCGTTCGTAGTAACTGAATTAGATCTTGGAAAGATGGAGATATTGTTTATCTACTTGTGCTGTATCCTGAAAAAGGTAAAGTTAGTCTTTATGCAATGTCATGATGCATGTATTATGTGATGAGCTTCTCAAAATAAATGAGAAAATAGTATGTTGCGCACTATATGAAGTGTATGGATATGTATATGAAATATGATGCATGAACATGATTTACGCCATATGGAGTATATTAATGATATCTGCTTGATCGAGAAAATAAATCTCCAGATCATTGTGACTCTGATGCTTGATCTTATTTTGAAGATGCTTAGTTGGGGATTTCTGATCTCTGCTTGGGGATGAGAGCCATTTGAATGATTGATTTTGATGTACCATGACTGGAGATAAGAGAGATGAATAACCCTGTTTGGAGAAGAGAAAAGTGTCGGGGAACCGGCAGTGTCGAAGATATAAACTCCGTTGAGGAACTAAGTCTCTGTCGGGACAAAAACGTTTGAATATATCTTCTTGAGGATTACTCTGTGAGGATATGATCTTGTGAAGTCAAATCTGTGGGAAGGCATGGATGCCTTGAACATTGCCCCTAGTATTTATAGTAACTGCCATTCCCGGACTTGTATTGATTGGGACACATCAATGAGTATTTGATCGAAGTGTCAAACGGGCCTTGCATAGCTTTGCCACAGCTAGTAGGGACTTTGAAGAGATTTGCCTCTTGAGGACCTTGTGAGGTGTGTACTATGGGTGACATGCCCCTAATAGCCATAAACTTAGTATGATGCCCCTGACTGATCGGGAAGTAGCTTCAGACCCACTTGGGTGCATACCCCTGATTGTGTGGCATTCTTGAGAGATTCTTGGAATCTTGACTTGATTGCCCCAGATTGATTGGACAAATCATGTCATGCCTCTTGTATACATTGCTTCTGGAGTGATCTTGTCTGTCGGGATAACTGTTAGTCATTAGTCGTACCCTGTGCAGATTCTTCCTGATGCTAACATTTGAAATTATGTAGCAAAATATGTTCAATAATGATTTCATAAGATGCAATGCATAAGTCTGTCTTGAGTTTTTGAAAAACATTAAACAGGAGATGTAAAAGCGTGATGTTTATAAAAAACGTGATATCAACTCAGCATTTATAGCAAACCTTAAGGAGTCAGGATACCTTTTTGGTGACAGTATGCATTCGAACTAACCATGCTTCAGTTAGGACTTTCAAGGGTTGTAACGTGGCTTGGTTCACGGTTTAAGAAACAAAAGATAGTGTCTCAAAGTTTATTTGTACCCATCCCAATCTTCGTGATGTTCTTCGGTCCTATGCTCAGTTAACTTTACGTTTAAGCCTTAGCAGAGCTTGAAATCATAATATTGACATTTGATGATGGTTAAAGCAACTAAAGTTTATTTGGATAGACAGTCATTCTTTTTTGTAATTATTTTTCTTTTGTCGAGGATTTTTAGCAACCTCCTTTTTTGACTTTATTATCCCTAACTTTTGCCTGAACTGTGTATTTTGAGATTATAGTCAGCGGGATGTTTTAATTTTTGATAAGCCTCCTTCATAAGTTTTGACTTAACAGTTTTTCCTTTTGATAGATGTTGACTGCCTGACTTAATGGTCACGGGAACCCACCACTATTTGTGTAAACAACGGTTGGTATAATTGAGTTAACTAAGTAACTACCCTGCCTCGGGTTATGATCAAGGTTTTAATCTGTACGGGAAAGAAAACTTCCACTTCTTAGGCTCAAAGGGGTTGACGAGGGATTAACATTCTTATATCTCCACTGTTTAGGAATTGAAACAATGTCTGTACATCGTCAGCATAGTCTGTTCAAAAGCATACTGTATGAGGTTGCGGTATCACTTTCATCATCCTCCCTCAAAAGGCTTACAGCTTAGCAGGAGTTGAATATCACAAAACATAAACAATGTAAAAACACATTTTAAATGAGTGATAGCGAAATGATTTATTCAAGACAAACATATGCAATGCACTAATGATGATTATTAAAACAGATAATGTCTATCATAAGTCAAATGTTTAAACAAACAGAAAAGAAATTGCAAATGAAAGGAAATCTAATGATCCAAAAGTTCCTCCTTATAGCCATCCACAACACTAGCAATCTTGTTGTGATTAGGCATTGGACAGTGATTACATTGGGGGTCTCGGGAGGGTCAAACTTAATTTCCCGAGCGTCAACCATATCTTGGATCTTGTTCTTCAATGGCCGACAATCATTTGTATCATGTCCAGGGCTATTGGAGTGGTATGGACACCTTGCATTAGGATTATAGCGAAAAGAGGAAGTGTTGGGCTTCACAGGAGGATCCCTTACAGTAATCAAATTTGCCTTCAGCAGATGATGTAATGCCTGAGCCAGTGACATATTGATCTTTGTGAACTGACGCCTAGGTGTGTCTTGCTTATTTTGACGACCTTGTTGAGGCGCCGGTGTGGAGATCAGAACTGCCCCAATAGATTGGTCATGGTTACTCCTTTTCTGACCATACACATTGAAGTATAGAAAAACACTTAGAAAGGGGGGGGCTCTGAATAAGTGTGACTTCAAAAACTTGTAAGATAAAAACAATGAACACAATTATTTTTATCCTGGTTCGTTGTTAACGAAACTACTCCAGTCCACCCCCTTAGAGTGATTTACCTCAACTGAGGATTTAATCCACTAATCCAACTGATTACAATGGTTATCCATTTAGAAACCTTCTAAGTCTTCTAGAGTATACAGATCACAACTTGATCACTCTAGGAATTCTTCACTTAGAAACTTTCTAAGTCTTCTAGAGTCTACAGATCACAACTTGATCACTCTAAGAACCTTTTACAAACAATGTAAAAAATAATGTTTACAAGAGTAAGATTGCTTCTAATAAAGTTGTAATCACAACAGTGATATTTCTCTTAAGTTCTAAGCTTAACACTCACTAAATATTACAAGAGTTTGTGAGGTTGAAGATGAAGTTCGTGAGTTTTGATTTTGACAGCGTTTAAGTATATTGCATAAGTGTTCTTACTTTGCTTCTGATCAGAACTTCTATTTATAGGCGCTAAGAGGAAATAACCGTTGGGAGCATTTAATGCTTTGCATGAATAGTACAGCGCTGCATTTAATGTTTCACACTTTTGTCAACTACCTCAAGCTTTGCTTTTGCTGCATTTACTGACTTTGCCTTTTGTAGCTTCTAACGTTCCTTTTGTCAGTCAGAGATTAGACGTTTCAGCCTTTCATCTTGTACTTACTTCTAGACTCAGATTTTGTATGTAACAACGTTTGAATATCAGAGTCAACAACTTTGGTGCAGAGCATCTTCTTGTCTTCTGACTTTGAAGAGCTTTGAGCGTGATACTATTCAGAACTTTAGTGCTTCTGCTTCTGACTTCATTCTTCTGATGCTTTCAGTTCATGTTCTGATTCTGCTTGACCATCTTCTGATGTCTTGCCAGAGCATGTTCTGATTCTGCTTGACCATCTTCTGATGTCTTGCCAGAGCATGTTCTGATGAAGCCATCCAGAACCTTCTGAGTCAGTTGCTTCTGAGCGCTGATTTGTGCATACTCTTTATATATTTACTGAAATGGAAAATGCAAAGGATTAGAGTACCACATTATCTTATACAAAATTCATATATAATGTTATCATCAAAACACAAAATATTGATCAGAACAAATCTTGTTCTCGAAATCTCCCCCTTTTTGATGATGACAAAAACATATATAATTGATATGAATTTGTATCCAGAATATCAGATGAATAAAGACAATTACACAGATATAGCATAAGCATATAATCAGAGTGTGTGAATATGTCTCCCCCTGAGATTAACAATCTCCCCCTGAAATTAATACTAGAAGAATTTATAAATAAAAGACTTCCTTGAGTATTTTTCCATTTCAGTTGAGACTTTCACGTAGAATAGACCTTCACAACATTCAGAGCTTCTCATCAGAGCTTCCTTTTGGACAGTTGCAGAGCTTTGAATTTCCCTTTGTAATTAATTGTATCATAGGATACTTGATTGTATCATATTATTCTTCTTGCTTCTGATCTGGAAGCTTCAGAGCACAAAGCTCGCTTCAATTCTCTAAGAGCATGCTTATTCTCAGAATTGCTTTTCCCCATGTATTTGCTTCTCAGTGAGCTTTGTCCAGAATATCTCATTCCTGCAAAACTATCAAAAACAGAAGAACTTGCAAATAATGTTAGGAATGTTGAGACTTAATCCCAACAACTAATATTATAAATCAATTTCAATTATCTTATTTCTCCCCCTTTTTGTCATAACATCAAAAAGCATAAAGATTCAGATGAACAAAACACACAAAGTGAAGAAAGACAAAGATAATTTTTCATTGATTAATCATCAGAAGATACAAAACAGATGCAATTCCAGTAGATGCAAAAACAAATAAACACACTAAGACACAAGACAGACTACGACTGGCTAAACTTAGAAGCTAAGACGGCCAGAAGGTTCTTAATCTCAGCAATGTGTTCAACTTGCTTCCTTGTAGCTTCCTTCTGATCCTGCACGAAGGATCTGAATTCAACATTTGTATCCTCTTGCTTGTCTAGACGAAGAGCCAAGTTTTCTTGATTCTGTTGGAGCTTCTTCATAGTGTTTATTAGCACATAAGCAGAAGGACCAGCAGAAGCAGCATCAAAGCTGTTGTCCATAACAGGAGGATTTGCAGCAGCTTCAACCATAAGAACATCTCCATGATTTTCCTCAACAGGAATTTCTTCAGCAGGATGTTCTAGGCCTTCAAGAATTGCAGCTAGATTTTTTGGAGGTGTTGGAGTCACAGGTTCTGGAAGGTATTCAACTTCTGGATATACCATATTTGGTGCTTTTTCAGAGGGATGCTCCCTTAACCAGTTGAATAAGAACTGAAAGTCTCCAATTAGAACCTTGTAGGGATGTGGCGTCCATACAACCATTGCCAAAGGATTCTCTTCTTCTACAAGCTCATCTAAAAACTCCTTCTCTTCAAGAGGCTTCCAGCTTGTGATGGTGTCATACCCCAAAATTTGCCCATACTATTTCTCTTGATCAAACTCAAGTCAAGGCACATGGTTCAAAGACACCCCTCCTAAACAAAGGTTCAAGAAACTAGGGAAAATCAATGTATCAAAAGCTCCAAGGCATCTCATGTGGTTTATGATATTCCAAACTACCTCCATGACAAAATTCAGGGCTCAATTCAAAGAGTTGATCGCTCAATTGCTCAGAAAGTCAACAATCGTCTGATTTGACCTAAAAGTCAACTGTGGTCAAAGTACAGTCAAAACTCCTGATTTTTTGTCAACATCCTTATATTGAAGTATCATTCACCATTTGCACGTAGCCAATACATTCTTGGGACGATACCGAAGGCATCCCAAGCATCATCGGGC
The DNA here is from genome assembly GCF_029867415.1 of Vicia villosa. Classification (NCBI taxonomy): domain Eukaryota; kingdom Viridiplantae; phylum Streptophyta; class Magnoliopsida; order Fabales; family Fabaceae; genus Vicia; species Vicia villosa. The sequence goes on from NC_081185.1 coordinate 50,059,370, forward strand.
CTTGAGGAACCCAGAATCGCACCGGTTGCACTCACGGTTTGCATTTTTTTTCAAAGTCGATTTCGTTCATTCGACCATTATAAACATATTTTGATCACATATTTGTATTAGTAATGATGTTTGCAATGTATTTGAATGATTTAATTTGAGTTTAAGCGCCGGAGCCAAGATCCACCATTGTTAGGTTTGGAAGCTTCAAATTTGGGGTCTGTTGATATAGGTAAAATTGGCCCAAACCAGTGGCACCAATGCGTTCAGACGAAGATTTTGAGTCTAACCATTATCCTGTATAGAATTTATTTGGTGTTGTTGCAAGTTTTATGTTTACAGGTATATTGGCTACGTGCGATTTCGTAGCAAAATAGGGGCTGATTCGTAGCTAGAATAGACTGGTTCCAGAAGATGAAAAAGATGACTGCGTGGCAGTCAGTTGTTGGCTCGTTTTGAATTTGAGGGGGTCGCGCGCGTTTCCGGATATGGAACCCGTTATTTTGTTACATATCTTGTGTTCCGTTCCACTAACAGCAAATGAAGCTTGTCCTAGCGGAGAAGTAGGGTCTCCATGAGTTTCTCAAGGTCAAGGGCATGGGTTCGAACCCTGCTCCTTGCAAATTTTTTTGCTAACTATTTTGTTATGTTATCTACATAGATCTAGCGCGTGTGGCTCAATCACGCCTATGGTAAACCTTCGAATATGAGCCATTGATCTTCCCAGCAACCATATCCAACGCGCCCAGGAAGTGTGCTTCACCATACACCCTCAAGGGTGTACCACACTAGATTACAGCTAAGTGTTTTTAGTTTTTACTTTTAATTGTGCAACTTATTTTCTTTATTTTGTTTATTTATCTATTACAAAAATCTCTTTTAATTTTTCCTTTTAATAAAATTGGTTTTAAAAATTCCATTTTTTATATAGAACCTTAAAATAGAAATAGTTATTTATTTTAATTATTAATAACTTTATTTGATTTAAATGTTTTAATTTGTTTTAATTATTTAATTAATTAAATTTATTTTTATTAAAATAAATATTAGGGTTAGGTAATTTAGCCGAAATTCTTTTTTTTTCGATTTAATTAATTAGGTTGAAAACCGATAATTAATTAAATTGATTTTATTTATTCTATTAAACTTAGTCAATTTGTGCCCTAATCAGGGTTTACGAAGATCATGCCTACACTGAAGTTTTCTTTTTTTTCTTTGTGCAGTTTTTCAGGGTTATCATCAGGGTTTGTCCGACTGCGTGCCCTATCAAATCAAAAGCTAAGTCTTGATTTTACACTTGTTTAAATATTTGTTGTTTTCCTTTTTTTATTTAAAATTAGGGTTTACCTTCAAATATAATGGACTCTTTTACACTCACGCATTTTGCCTATTTTTGTCCATTCTTCAGGGTTAACCTCAAGGCTACCTCCGACTACGAACCACGTCAGATCAAAGCTAAGTCTCGATTCAACTTCTTTTATGTTGCCTTTAATTTAATTTAGTTATTCTTACTTTTCATTTATTTTTTACCCTTTTGGGCAAATGAACTGTCCATACACTCACCCCCTTCGTGTTTATTTTTCCTTTTCCAATTTTAAGGGTTAGCCAACCGTCAAAGCTCAATAGTCGGTAACCCTAAAACCTTGGTTTACTTTTAATTATTACTCGTTTAGACCTATTGCACTATTGATCCGCTGGTTTCTTTTTCTCCTCCCCCATATTATTGTGTGCTTAGTAATCCTAGGGAGTGCAAGCCTGTTAATCAAATTAGAATCACCTAATTACAAGATAATATAATCGAATCTGATCACGTGATTGTTGCACCCACACACCTTTTATGGTACCCCTCCTGTTGCCTGTTGCCTTGTGTTTTTTGCAGAATAGCCTTGTCCCTCGAATACGAGGATACCTCAGCAATGTTGCCCTCAGTTCATTCTCAAGGTCATAAGTCCCTAATGATGCTGCCTTCAGTTCGCCAAATATGACCTCGTCCCTCAAAGTTGCCTATGATGTGCTGAGGTATCCTCTGGTTGCCTAACGAAGAAGGCTATTCTGATCCTTCCCTTAGACTACCTGCCCCTCTATGGCATGTGACAGTCTTATGGCGAACGATAACTCGATGACCCGTTAACATCCAAACGAAAGACTTCCTGCCCTCTTATGGCATGGATAGACCCTTTCACCCTAAAAGGCTAAAGAACATTTTTCATCTAACCAGGTAATTTGCCCTTAATTGCATGCTCTAGTTTAAAAATCTTTTTCTTACACTTTTTCATAAACTTCAATAAGGCTACGCTCATTTACGAGCTAAAGTCCGTATTCTCTTCTTCTACATTTCTAAACCTTTGGTTTTCAAAAAGAGCAAAGCAATTAAGAGCCCATGGAAAATCATGGATGCAAAGGGTGCCTTACACCTTCCCTTTGCATAAATTACCCCCCGAACTCAGTTTTTATTTAAAAGGTTTTCCCTGTTCTTTTAGCCTTTCTAATAATTTGGATAAAATAAAAGTCGGTGGAGACTCTTGCTATCCGCACATTTCTTTAAAGTCAGTTCACCGTATAACAGAACTGGCGACTCTGCTGGGGATTTTCGAATAAAAGAGGGGTTACCTTAAAAGTTTAGGATTCACTTAAATGTTTTCTATTGTTTGCTTTGCTTGATTTATTTTTCAGGGCTGTTTCGGGAATTAAATGAAGGACGAATCATATACCCGGATTCAAGTACACTTAAGATAGGAGTGGCATAGTCATGGCGACCTCTTTCACATATGTGGGAGATGAGTCAATATGAAGTTCACGCTTGAGTTAGGACTCCATAGCTATATGCACACCTTTCTCAAATGAGGGAGGTCTATGTATGTGTCTGTGGGTGCGCCGGAGCTCAAGGACCTTTAGTCACCTTTAACCCATCTTGGCCTTTAGGAACGTAGTAGGGGGACTACTCTTGACAAATGTTGAGAACTAGTCGCTACCCGATACTATAATTCAGATAGGTTCTTTCTCAAAGTATCATTGCATGATGTGAATGTATCATGTCCGAGGGTGCTTTAGAAGGGCTGACAATTCTGGATAACTCATAGAACCCGTTGCTGATATCATCCTTATCCTTAGAAATACCTTTGGGAAGGGTACCTCACATGATCTAAACTCCATGCAAGCCGAGCCTAAGGAAATTGTGTGACTTGTGTGACTTGCGTGACGTGTTTGTGTTTGCTACTAACTTTCGTTTCCTTGCAGGTTTTGTTAAAAGGACGTGTTTCCCCTTACTATATCACGCTATGCCTAATGAATGGCATTCGCATAACATCATGACATCATAAGCATAACATGAATTAACTAACCCTTTCAAGGATCCTAGGGATTTAGGGCGCACAATTTCAGGGACTACTGTCAAGGACAAATTTCCTAATCAAGGGGCAAGAGGATTTATTTTCCTCTAGCCACATACCTTCCTATTCAAAGGTTTAGCACCTAAAAAGGGGCAAGAGGATTTACTTTCCTCTGGCCATGTATCTTCAAATTCAGAAGTATCCCGAATCAGAGACGATGACCCACTCGATATGGTGAGCTTGATTTCTCAAGGAAGGACGTTCTTCAGACGAAGCTGTGACTGATTAAATTTCTAATGTTGCTAACTAGATTCCTAAAGATCCTTGAAAAACATTGCATTTGCATTCATAAACATCGCATAACAGGTTTCTTACAATAGGTCTCTCATCCTTCCTCGCTGTTTATTTCAGCATCATGAATCTCGAACAATCAGTTAAGGATCTCCAAGCTCAAAACACTGAGTTCCAAGCCTTGATTCTGAATTTGTCCAAAGGGCAAGAAGAGCTGAAAGCCATGCTGACTAAAAATAAGAAGAAGAAGGGTAAGAAGACTCAGGTGAAAAAGCTTAGACCGATCTTGCAACTCAGGGATGCCGAAGCCTCTGAAGACAGTGACGAGGATGAGCAAGATGATGATGCTAGTACCAAAACTGATGCAAAAAGTAACCATGATTCTACCAAACCCTCTGAGGAGGAAGAGGACTATCACCATGAGGATGAACATCCTGATGACAAATACAAGTTGCTGGAGGAACGTATGAAAGCCATGGAAATTCAGAAGGTACCTGGACTGGATTTTGAAGATCTAGGACTCATCTCTGGAGTTGTTATACCTCCGAAATTCAAAATTCCAATTTTTGCAAAATACGATGGAGTCTCTTGTCCTAAGTTACATTTGAGGTCTTATGTAAGGAAGATTCAGCCTCATATAAGAAGCTATGGATCCATTTCTTTCAAGAAAGCCTATCAGGAACACAACTCGAATGGTACTATCAACTGGACGGTGCCAATATTCATACATGGGAAGATTTGGCTGGTGCTTTCTACAAGCAATACCAATACAATGCTGATCTCGCGCCAACTCGCATGCAACTACACAGTATGTCTATGGGGCCGAAAGAAAGTTTCAAAGAATATGCTTAGAAGTGGAGAGACTTAGCTGGCAGAGTTCAACCTCCCTTAGCTGACAGAGAGTTAGTAGATATGTTTATGGGTACACTGACTGGTCCTTTCTATAGCCACTTGCTGGGAAGTTCATCATCTGGATTCACTGAACTTATACTGACTGGGGAACGTGTCGAGAATGGCATCCGAAGCGGTAAGATTCAAGCTGCTACATCCTCAGGTGCTACAAAGAAGCATTTCAATGGGAAGTCAGGGTCAAATGATGTGTGTGGTCAGAAAAGGAGTAACCATGACCAATCTGTTGGGGCAGTCCTGATCTCCACACCGGCGCCTCAAAAAGGTCGTCAAAACAAGCAAGACATGCCTAAGAGACAATTCACAAAGATCATCATGTCACTGGCTCAAGCATTACAGCACCTATTGAAGTCAGAGTTGATCACTTTAAAGGATCCCCCTAAGAATCCTAGTACTTCTGCTCGTAGCTATAATCCCAATGTGAGGTGTGCATATCACTCTGATAGCCCTGGTCACGATACGACTAGCTGCTGGACATTGAGGAACAAGATCCAAGATATGATCGATGCTGGGAAATTGAATTTGATCCTCCTGAGACTCCTAACGTAACTGTTAATGCTGTGGATGGATAGAAGGAGAGACTTTCAGATCATTAGTTTTACTTTCATTTGCAAATTTCTCTTCTGTTTGTTTAAACATTCGACTTATGATAGACATTATCTGTTTTAATAATCATCATCAGTGCATTGCATATGTTTGTCTTGAATAAATCATTTCGCTATCACTCATTTTAAATTGCGTATTTACTTTGCATATGTTTTGTGTTTATTCAACTCCTGATAAGCTGTAAGCCTTTTAAGGGAGGATGACGAAAATGATACGCAACCTCGTACGATATGCTCTTGAACGGACTATGCTGACGATGTACAGGCATTGTTTCAATTCCTAAATAGTGGAGATATAAGGATGTTAATCCCTCGTCAACCCATTTGAGCCTAAGGTGTAGGAGTTTTCTTTCACGTGCAAAAATGAAACCCTTTAATCATAACCTGGGGCAGGGTAGTTGCTCAGTTAACTCAATTATACTGGCTGTCATTTACACAAGTGATGATGGATTTCCTTAATTCTCAAGTCAGGCAGTCAATATCCCTAAAAAAGGAAAAGGAGATAAAAATGTTAAGTCAAAACCTATGAAGGAGACTTATCAAAAATCAAACATCCCACTGACTGTAATCTCAAAATAAACAGTTCAGGCAAAAGTTAGGGATAACAAAATCAAATTTAAAAGGGAGGTTGTTAAAAGAATTTTCCTCGACAAAAGAAAAACATTTCAAAAGAGGTCACTACAAATCCTCGACATAAAGAAAGTATTACTGCCTGTCCAAATAAACCTCTGGTACTTTAACCATCGTCAAATACCAATGTTACAACTTCAAGCCTTGCTAAGACTTAAACGCAAAGTTAACTGAGCATAGGATCGAAGAACATCACGAATATTGGGATGGGTACAAATAATTTTTGAGCCATTATCCTTTGTTTCTTAAACCATGAACCAAGCCACGTTACAACCCTTGAAAGTCCTAACTGAAGCGTGGTTAGTTCGAAAGCATACTGTCACCAAAAAGGTATCCTGACTCCTTAAGGTTTACCAAAAATGCTGAGTTGATACTTTGTTTTTACAAACATCACGTTTTTACAAATATCACGCTTTTACATCCCCTATTTTAATGTTTTTCAAAAAAAAAATCAAGACAAACATACGCACTGCATCTCATGAATTCATTATTAAACATATTTTGCTACATAATTTCGAATGGTAGCATCAGGAAGAATTTGCACATGGTACAACTAATGACTGAAAGTTATCCCTACAGACAAAACCACTTCAGAAGCAATGTCTCTTATGTATACAAGGGGCATGACAGGGTTTACCCAATCAACTTGGGGCAGTCAGGTCAAGATTCCAAGAATCTCTCAAGATTTCAAACAACCAGGGGCATACACCCAAGTGGATCTTGAAGGATAGAAAAACACTTAGAAAGGGGGGGTTTGAATAAGTGTAGTCTAAAAACTTGAACGATAAAAAAACAATATGCACAGTTATTTTTATCCTGGTTCGTTGTTAACTAAACTACTCCAGTCCACCCCCACGGAGTGATTTACCTCACCTGAGGATTTAATCCACTAATCGCAACAGATTACAATGGTTTTCCACTTAGTCCGCGACTAAGTCTTCCAGAGTATCCTGATCACAACCTGATCACTCCAGGAACAAATGCTTAGACACAAGCTAAGACTTTCTTAGAGTATCCTGACCACCACGTGATCACTCTAATTACAACTGCTTAGACACAAGCTAAGACTTCCTAGAGTATCCTGATCAACACTTGGTCACTCTAGTTACTTACAACTTAATGTAATCAAATAAGAGTTTTACAATGCTTCTTAAAAGCTATAATCACAACAGTGATATTTCTCTTAACGTTTAAGCTTAATCTCACTAATATATTACAACAGCAATGTAGTGAGCTTTGATGAAGATGAAGTTTCTGAGCTTTGGATTTGAGCAGCGTTTCAGCAAGCTAATTGTTTTTCTAAATCGTCTTTTTTGCTTCTCATCAGAACTTCATATTAAAAGGCGTTGGAGAAGATGACCGTTGAGCGCATTTAATGCTTTGCGTGTTCCGTACAGCTTTGCATTTAATGTTTCACGCTTTTGTCAACTACCTCGAGCCTTGTTCACGCTGTGTCTACTGACGTTGCCTTTAATAGCTTCCAACGTTCCTTTTGTCAGTCAGCGTAGCCTGCCACCTGTACTTTCTTCTGATCTGATGTTTGTGAATATAATATTTGAATATCATCAGAGTCAAACAGCTTGGTGCAAAGCATCTTCTTGTCTTCTGACCTTGAAGTGCTTCTGAGCGTGATACCATGAGAACTTCAGTGCTTCTGCTTCTGACCTCAAGTTCTTCTGATGCTTTCATAGATCCATGTTCTGATTCTGCCTTGACCATCTTCTGATGTCTTGCCAGACCTTGACCATCTTCTGATGTCTAGCCAGACCATGTTCTGATGTTGCATGCTGAACCTTCTGAGACAAAGCTTCTGAGCGCTGATTTGTGCATACTCTTTATATATTTCCTGAAATGGAAATTGCAATGTATTAGAGTACCACATTATCTCACACAAAATTCATATCCTTGTTATCATCAAAACTAAGAATATTGATCAGAAGAAATCTTGTTCTAACAATCTCCCCCTTTTTGATGATGACAAAAACATATATAAATGATATGAATTTGCGATCAGAAAGAGCAGACGGCTAAAGACAAATTACACAGCTATAGCATAAGCATGTGAATATGTCTCCCCCTGAGATTAACAATCTCCCCCTGAGATGAATAATCTCCCCCTGAAATAAATACTCGAAGAACTTTAATAATAAAAGACTTCCCTGATTATTTCGGTAGAGACGATCACATAAGCTTTTGTCTTCTGAAAATTCATAGCTTCTGACTTCTGCTTCCATTGGACAACTTCAGAACTTGAATTTCTTTAGATCCCTAGAACACTCACAGCTTCTGATTCCTGCTTCCATTTAGGACAGCTTCAGAACTTGAATTTCTTTGATCTTCAGAACATTCACAGCTTCTGATTCCTGCTTCCATTTAGGACAGCTTCAGAACTTGAATTTCTTTGATCTTCAGAACATTCACAGCTTCTGATTCCTGCTTCCATTTAGGACAGCTTCAGAACTTGAATTTCTGGATCTTTAGAACATTCACAGCTTCTGATTTCTGCTTCCCTCGGATAGCTTCAGAGCTTTGAATTTCTTCTTACATCACTTCATGCTAGATTGTATCAGAACATTGTTGAATGTACCAGAGCATCATCAGAGCATCTCTACATCCTGAAATGTTACAGAACAAAACTAAACGACAAAAGTCAGCATGAATGAGTTAGAACATAAAGTGTGTATCAGAACACAGAATATGTATCAGAGCCATATAAGCCATATAGAATATGTCAGATCCAATAGACAATGTATCAGAGCAAATAGACAATGATTTGGATCATATTCTACTATCAGAATTTCTGATCATTCTTGCTACTTGCTTCTGATTCTGAAGCTTCCTAGCACTCAGCTTGCTTCAAGAATCCAGGAGCTATTTCTGATCATTCTTCCTTCTTGCTTTTAATTCTGAAGCTTCATAGCACTCAGCTTGCTTCAAGAATCCAAGAGCTTGATTCTCTAAAGAGTTGCTTCATCATCTCGTTGCTCATCTCGTTGCTTCTCATGTTGATCTTGAATCTTCGATTCCTGCAACAACACAACTTAAAAACATATGAAGCTTGCAGCTTCTGTTAGTAAATGTGGGGTCTTTTTACTCGGTAACTGATAATATTAATCAGATCATTTATCATATATTTTCTCCCCCTTTTTGTCATAACATCAAAAAGCATAAAAGATTCAGATGAAAACAAAAAGAAACACACGGAGGAAAAAGATGATTTCATTGAAGTTCAAACAACAGGTACAGAAGTAAACGAAGAGAAGGAAGACAAGATGCAGAAAAACAGATGCAGCAAAAGCAAAAAAAAACAACATAGACTCAATCTAAGACGGCCCTAGCCTTGACAGGATCTTGGCCAGCATCTCTTGAACCCCATTGTTGTACTCATTCTGCTTCTCTATGAAAGCTCTAAACTCATCCTGGTTCTTCTGAAGAACTTCCAGAGTCCTTGCAAGACGGGAAGGTTCATCAGAAGAAGCTTCACAGCTTCTATCCACAGGGATAGCATTGTGATCTGTAGCTTCCATAGATAGATCATTTGCAGGGATTTCCTCAACAGGAACTGATTCAGCAACATGATCTTCTACATCTGCTTCTTGCATAGAAGCATCTCCATATTCTGCAGCAGGAATTTCCGAATCTCCATTCTCAAGTGCCTGAAGAATGGCAGCAAGATTCCTGAGAGCAGAAGGACCTTCAACTTCTGGTGGGTCAACAACTTCTGGAATGACCAAGCTTGGATATTTCTCAGAAGGGTTTTCCCTCAGAAAGTCAAAGAGGGTCTTGAAATCCCCGAGCAGAATTGGATAATCAGGAATCCAGATAACAATATGCCTGCAAGGATTAGCTTCCATTGCAGCAGCAAGCCTTGCTTGTTCCAATTCATCCAGAAAGGGCTTCTCTTCCAAAAGATGTCTTCCTCTGAGACGAACAAACCAGAAGTCTTCATAGCTTCTCAGAATTCCACGAGGCCGTGGGGCAGCTTCTATACAGGCTTCCTGAAGTTCTAAAAACAGAGCATCTAATTCTCTGCGTAAGATCCTCCAGAAGTTCCGCATAGCAACATCATTCAAGCCAGAACTTTCAGCAATTCTGAGAGTATCAAAGATACTTCTGAGATTCCTCTTTACTTTTTCAAAAATTTCACCAATAGGGTAGATGGGTTGGGATTTTAATTGGGTTTTTGAAAAGGCAGGGTTGGGAATGAAGTACGGTTGAGGTTCTCTATTCAATCTATAAGAAGATTCTGCTTCAGTATCAGAATCTAACACTACCACTTCAGCTTCAGGACGAGGCTTGGGAGTGTAGTTGCAATCACGGAGCAGCTGTTCATGTGATGCAGAGGTTGGAAAAATAGAGTCACTATGGGTATTTAGAGAGGTAGAAGGAATAGGTTCAAAGGTGGTATGGGGAGGAGGTTGAGAGATGGAGATATTTGTGTGTGTTGGAAATAGAGTTTGAAGGGGTGGTATATCCAGAACAGGATTGATGGTGGGTGGAGACGAAGGAATGGTTACAGGAGAAGATGGAGGTGTAAGAACATGGACAGTTATAGGTGATTCTGATGTGGCTTTTTCTGGTTCAGGGGTAGGGGCAACCGCTATTGGTGTAACTTCTGAAAAATCAGCAGGAGCAGAATCAGGTTCAGAAATACATATACCTTTGGATGCTTTCTGAAGAGCTTTGACCACAGCCTCTATCTTCTTCTGCTTCTTACTCTTCGGCTCTTCAACAATTTTTGTTTTGCCGCTAGAGATCTCTTTCCTTCTGACGCTCGCCAGAACTTCCTGTTGATTCACAGCCTCTTGAACAACATTTTCTTCATCAGATTCTTGAAGAATCATCTTTCTTTTTCTTGTTTTCTTCTTCTCAACAACTTCAACAATCTCAGCATTATTATCTGACTTCTTGTTCTTATTTTCAGCTTCCTTCTTTTTCTTCTCAAAATCAGCAGAAACAGCCTTAACAACTTTTGCAATGACTTCTTCTGGGACTACTTCATTCTTAGTGGTAGCAGCAGTTTTCTTAACAACCTTCACCTGATTGAAAGAGGGGTGATCAAACTTTCTTTTGGTCCTTTCTTCTTTCTTGCGATTTACTTTAATAGGAGCACCTTTGTCTTGATCTTTGAGACTTTTATTTTCTTCTTGAGACTTCAGATACCTAGTTCTGACTTCAGGTACCTCACTGTTGAAGAAAGTTTCAAATTCAGCTAGAACTGGTGCTCTTCTGATTCTTGTTCCCGCAAGAGGTTGGGGAGTCTTACTGATAGCCTTAATCACTTTCATCTTCTTTAAGGTGAAGGCATTCAGACAGGCCCCAGTGGTGACAGCAAGGTCTTTAATAATACCTTCAGATTCCAGACTCTCAACAATCTTGGAATGCACCAGAAGGTTTGTAATAATTCTACCAAAAGGAATGATTGTCCCACCTTTTTCTCTAAAAGCATTTCTGGAATCCTTCACAGCTTTCCACATATGGTTGAAGATAATGTAGATAGCATCAACTTTCTTCTTGGTGGCAATGCAATACAGAATGTATTTTTGCTCGTTGTTAACGAAGTCAGAAGCATGTGTCCCTTTTCTGTGATAGAAACATCCAAGAAGAATCTTGGTCCAGATTTTGTAGAGATCCTTCATGTCCTTGACATTCTTAGTCTCATTTATATCTAAGTAAAGAGTAGATAACACAGTCTTCCAATCAACTCTTTTATCGATTTCAAAAGCTCCTTCAGGATCTTTCAGATCAAACATCACTCTCAGAATGTTCTCAGTTACTACCACAAACTTTCCATGGACGAAAGACAAGATGGATTTTGGGGCGACAACTGCATGTATCCAGAATTCCTTGACAAGATCTGGGTAGACTGGTCCACAGAACTCTGCAAACAGCGAAGTCCATCCTTGAAAAATTATATCTTCTTTGAGATGAAATTGGTGTTCTTCAATGTTATCAAGATCAACCATAAGTTCACAAAGAACTTCCAATTCATCCTTAGAAATGGAGCACGCAACAACTGGAGTGAGTTCCTGGTTTGCTTCATTTTGAATATGGAGAAGAGTAGATGAACCAACATTTTGAGATGAAGAAGCAGCCATTGAAACAGAATGAACAACTAAGAGGAACAAATTCTGGGTTTTCGGTTAGGGTTTTAGAAACGACTAAGAAGATTTCAAAAGAGAGTATGCAAGAAGAAAGAGAGACACGGAGCGAAAAAGATATATGAGATGATTTGAAAAGAATGTATAGAGGCGGATTTAAAAAAATAATAAAAAATATAAACTGAACAGTTCCAGAATAAAAAAAAATCAATTTTATTAAAAGATGAGTGACGTAAGGAGAGAGAACGTGGTAAATGAAATGATTTAGAACAGTTACCTAGGTCGGCGTCTTTTCAACTGCACGCTTTGTACTAACTGTACAGACACGTGTTCACCATAAGATAATGGATGACAGCTGTAAAATATGAATAGACTTTACGCCTTCTGATTCTGATCACTGCTTCTGATTGTCATTCTTAAGAAATGATCTGGTTCTGATAGGATCATCTTTCTTCCCAAGGATCACATCTTCTGAATGAGCTGAAGCAAGTCTAGGTGATCTTCTGATAGTTGGTTCTTCAGAAATTCTCAGATTCTCTAAAGATGCAGCAACTTGATCTTCTGATCCATTGCTTCTGAGACTGCCAGCTTCTGCAGCTTTGCTTCTTGGTTCTTCAACTTCTGATATATCAATATCAAAATCTGCAAAATTCTCAAACTGCTTTGGTTTTTCAAGACCAAGCTTATCATCAAACCTGATATTGATTGATTCTTCTACAATCAATGTTTCAGTATTGTATACTCTGTAGCCTTTAGAGCGTTCAGAATATCCAAGAAGGAAACACTTTTGTGCTTTAGAATCAAACTTACCAAGATGATCTTTAGTATTCAGAATAAAACATACACATCCAAAAGGATGGAAATATGAAATGTTGGGCTTTCTGTTCTTCCACAATTCATAAGGAGTCTTATTTAGAATAGGTCTGATAGAGATTCTATTTTGAATATAACACGCAGTGTTAATTGCTTCTGCCCAGAAATGCTTAGCCATATTGGTTTCATTGATCATGGTTCTGGCCATTTCTTGTAGAGTCCTATTCTTTCGCTCTACAACTCCATTTTGTTGTGGAGTTCTAGGACAAGAGAAATCATGGGCAATACCATTTTCTTTGAAGAACTCCTCAAAGAATCTGTTCTCAAATTCGCCACCATGATCACTTCTGACCTTTATGATTTTACACTCTTTCTCAGATTGGATCTGAGTGCAGAAATCAAAGAACACTGAATGAGACTCATCCTTGTGTTTCAAGAACTTTACCCATGTCCAGCGGCTATAATCATCAACGATGACTAATCCATATTTCTTCCCTCTGACAGATGCTGTTTTGACTGGGCCAAACAGATCAATGTGCAAGAGTTCTAACGGCCTTGAGGTAGAAACAACATTCTTAGACTTGAATGCAGGTCTGGAGAACTTGCCCTTCTGACATGCTTCACAAAGAGCATCTGATTTGTATTTCAGATTTGGGAATCCTCTGACTAGATTTAGTTTGTTAATCTGAGAAATTTTTCTCAAACTAGCATGACCTAATCTTCTGTGCCAGACCCATTGCTCTTCAGAAACAGACATAAGACAAGTCACCTTCTGCTTCTCAAGATCAGAAAGATCAATCTTATAAATGTTGTTCTTCCTCTTGCCTGTAAATAGGATTGAGCCATCCTTCTGACTTACAGCCTTGCAAGACTTTTGATTGAAGATTATATCATAACCATTGTCACTTAATTGACTTATGGACAATAAGTTATGCGTTAATCCTTCTACAAGAAGTACATTAGTTAAGGAAGGAGAGTTACCAAGACTTATGGTTCCAGAGCCAATGATTTTGCCCTTCTGATCTCCTCCAAACTTGACTTCTCCACCTGGTTTAAGCACCAGGTCTTGGAATGTAGACCTTCTTCCCGTCATGTGTCGCGAGCACCCAGAGTCCAGGTACCATGACATTTTGCTTTTTGTCCTCTTTGCCGCCAAGGATATCTGCAATAGGAATAATCTTTTCCTTAGGTACCCACAATTTCTTGGGTCCTTTCTTGTTAGTTCTCCTCAAGTTCTGATTGAACTTGGGTTTAGCAAAATATTTAACGGGAGGAACAACATGATACTTCTTATTCTGAGTTCCATGATATTTCTTAGGTTGTGTCACATGCTTCTTGGTGTGTGTTATGTGAAAACTTTGTGCATGTGATGTGTGCTTAATATCATGGGAGTGGCCAAATTTAAATTGGTTATGCAGAGGCTTGTATGATATTTTCATATCATCCACAGATTCAAGCTTGTATGGGATTTCACCCTCATAACCAATGCCAACTCTCTTGTTTCCAGACACAGCATATATCATAGAAGCTAGCTGACTTCTGCCAATACTTCTAGATAAGAACTTCCTGAAACTTAAATCATATTCTTTCAGAATATGATTCAGACTAGGAGTGGATTTTTCTGAATCAGAAGCAGATCCAACATTATTGGATAATTTTAAAACTTTTTCTTTTAATTCAGAATTTTCCAACTCAAGCTTCTTAGTTTCAAATTCAAATTGCTTTTTCAGCTTTTTGTATTTGATACTAAGATGAGCTTTTAATTCAAGAAGTTCTGTTAGACTGGAAACTAACTCTTCTCTAGATAGTTCAGAAAATACCTCTTCAGAATCTGATTCTGATGTAGATTCTGATCCATCATCTTCTGTCGCCATCAGCGCAAAGTTTGCCTGCTCTCCTTCAGAGTCTGATTCTGATTCTGATTCAGAATCATCCCATGTTGCCATAAGACCTTTCTTCTTATGAAACTTCTTCTTGGGATTCTCCTTCTGAAGTTTCGGACACTCATTCTTGTAATGTCCAGGCTCATTGCACTCATAGCAGACAGCCTTCTTCTTGTCAGATCTTCTGTCACTAGAAGATTCTCCACGTTCAAATCTCTTTGAACTTCTGAAGCCTCTGAACTTCCTTTGCTTGCTCTTCCAGAGTTGGTTTACCCTTCTGGAGATCATGGACAGTTCATCTTCTTCTTCAGATTCTGATTCTTCAGGATCTTCTTCTCTAGCCTGAAAAGCGTTAGTGCATTTTTTAATATTAGATTTTAATGCAATAGACTTACCTTTCTTCTGAGGCTCGTTAGCGTCAAGTTCAATCTCATGACTCCTCAGGGCACTGATCAGCTCTTCCAAAGAAACTTCATTCAGATTCTTCGCAATCTTGAATGCAGTCACCATTGGGCCCCATCTTCTGGGTAAGCTTCTGATAATCTTCTTTACATGATCAACCTTGGTGTAGCCTTTGTCAAGAACTCTCAATCCAGTAGTCAGAGTTTGAAATCTTGAAAATATCTTTTCAATGTCTTCATCATCCTCCATCTTGAAAGCTTCATACTTCTGGATTAAAGTAAGAGCTTTGGTCTCCTTGACTTGAGCATTTCCTTCATGAGTCATCTTCAAGGACTCATATATGTCATGGGCCATTTCCCTGTTAGATATCTTCTCATACTCAGCATGAGAGATAGCATTCAGCAAAACAGTCCTGCATTTGTGATGATTTTTGAAATCTTTCTTTTGATCATCAGGCATTTCGCTTCTCGTGAGCCTTACACCAGTAGCTTTAACAGGATGTTTGTAACCATCCAACAGAAGATCCCATAGATCAGCATCTAGACCAAGAAAGTAACTTTCCAGTTTATCTTTCCAATATTCAATGTTTTCACCATCGAATATTGGTGGTCTAGTATAACCATTGTTACCATTGTATTGCTCAGCAGAGCCAGATGTAGATGGAGTCGGATTTGATTGAGATTCACCAGCCATCTTTTACTGAAGCGTTTTTCTCTTCCTGAATCTTTTCTAAACACGATTAAGTGCTTGCACCTTAGAACCGGCGCTCTGATGCCAATTGAAGGATAGAAAAACACTTAGAAAGGGGGGGTTTGAATAAGTGTAGTCTAAAAACTTGAACGATAAAAAAACAATATGCACAGTTATTTTTATCCTGGTTCGTTGTTAACTAAACTACTCCAGTCCACCCCCATGGAGTGATTTACCTCACCTGAGGATTTAATCCACTAATCGCAACTGATTACAATGGTTTTCCACTTAGTCCGCGACTAAGTCTTCCAGAGTATCCTGATCACAACCTGATCAATCCAGGAACAAATGCTTAGACACAAGCTAAGACTTTCTTAGAGTATCCTGACCACCACGTGATCACTCTAATTACAACTGCTTAGACACAAGCTAAGACTTCCTAGAGTATCCTGATCAACACTTGATCACTCTAGTTACTTACAACTTAATGTAATCAAATAAGAGTTTTACAATGCTTCTTAAAAGCTATAATCACA
This sequence comes from Vicia villosa, assembly GCF_029867415.1. Taxonomy (NCBI): domain Eukaryota; kingdom Viridiplantae; phylum Streptophyta; class Magnoliopsida; order Fabales; family Fabaceae; genus Vicia; species Vicia villosa. The sequence goes on from NC_081185.1 coordinate 50,075,547, forward strand.
ACAGTGATATTTCTCTTAACGTTTAAGCTTAATCTCACTAATATATTACAACAGCAATGTAGTGAGCTTTGATGAAGATGAAGTTTCTGAGCTTTGGATTTGAGCAGCGTTTCAGCAAGCTAATTGTTTTTCTAAATCGTCTTTTTTGCTTCTCATCAGAACATCATATTTATAGGCGTTGGAGAAGATGACCGTTGAGCGCATTTAATGCTTTGCGTGTTCCGTACAGCTTTGCATTTAATGTTTCACGCTTTTGTCAACTACCTCGAGCCTTGTTCACGCTGTGTCTACTAACGTTGCCTTTAATAGCTTCCAACGTTCCTTTTGTCAGTCAGCGTAGCCTGCCACCTGTACTTTCTTCTGATCTGATGTTTGTGAATATAATATTTGAATATCATCAGAGTCAAACAGCTTGGTGCAAAGCATCTTCTTGTCTTCTGACCTTGAAGTGCTTCTGAGCGTGATACCATGAGAACTTCAGTGCTTCTGCTTCTGACCTCAAGTTCTTCTGATGCTTTCATAGATCCATGTTCTGATTCTGCCTTGACCATCTTCTGATGTCTTGCCAGACCTTGACCATCTTCTGATGTCTTGCCAGACCATGTTCTGATGTTGCATGCTGAACCTTCTGAGATAAAGCTTCTGAGCGCTGATTTGTGCATATTCTTTATATATTTCCTGAAATGGAAATTGCAATGTATTAGAGTACCACATTATCTCACACAAAATTCATATCCTTGTTATCATCAAAACTAAGAATATTGATCAGAACAAATCTTGTTCTAACAGATCTGCAGCTACTTCCTAATCAGCATGGGGCATCATCCTAAGTCTACGATTACTGGGGGCATGTCGCTCATAGTACATAAAGTCCTCGTGAGGCGAATCTCTTCAAATTCCCTAATAGCAGGGGCAAAGTTGTGCAAAGCCTGTTTGACACTTCAACCAACACTCATTGGTGTGTCCCAATCAATATAAATCCAGGAATGACAGTTAATATAATACTGGGGGCAACGTTCAAGACATCCATGCCTTCCCACAAATTCGGTTTCACAGGATCATATCCCCACAAAGTAATCTTCAAGTAGCTATCTTCAAACCCTCCTCCAATAGGGTCTATTCATCTCTCTTATCCCTAGTCAGGTGGCATTAAAGATCGATCTTTCAAATTACTCCTTTCCCCAAGCAGAAATCATAAATCCCCATCTGAACATCTTCAAGACAGGATCAGACATCAAAATCACAATGATATATGGATTTATTTTCTCAGTCAAGAAAATCACTCCAGATAGCATGAATCATATTCATACACCGTATATCATATACATATCCATACAGTGCATATAGCGTCTCATACAAGTCTCTCATTTATTTTAAGAGACTCATCACATAATACATGCATCATGACATTCCATAGAGACTAACTTTACCTTTTTCAAGATACTGGTACAAGCAGATAAACAATATCTCCAAAGATTCAATTCGGTCACCACGAACGGTGCTGACACGATCAACATTCAAAGACTTAATCATGACACTCAATTCAAAAAAGACCACGATAATGGAATCACAACAACTGAGTCACGATGATGGAATCACGACAACTGAGTCACGATAATGGAATCACGACAACTGAGTCACGATAATGGAATCAAGACTACTGAGTCACGATGATGGAATCACGACAACTGAGTCACGATAATGGAATCACGACAACTGAGTCACGATAATGGAATCACGACAACTGAGTTACGATGATAGAATCACGACAACTGAGTCACGATAATGGAATCACGACAACTGAGTCGCAATGATGGAATCACGACAACCGAGTCACGATAATGGAATAACGACAACTGAGTCACGATAATGGAATCACGACAATTGAGTCGCGATGATGGAATCACGACAACTGAGTCACGATAATGGAATCACGACTGTCGCACGCTCGCGAAAAAAGAACAGAGTCGCCACCAATATATTTATCCCATAAGGGAAAGGAATATCAGAAAACCTAGGAAAGGAAGGAACAAGGTCTTGCGACCAGAGAATCTAGGTACGGGAGTCGGTTACGCGAGAGGAAGGTATTAGCACCCCTCACGCCCATCGTACTCGATGGTATCCACCTATGTTTGTTTCTATCTAAAGGGTGTATCTATATCTATGTCTAAATGCGAATGAATGCAGAATGTAGGGAAAATAAAGAATTGTACTCGCACGGGCCCTACCCCGCTGCCTACGTATCCTTTTCAGGAATCAGAGTTACCGTAGCTCGGCTCACGATTTTCTGTTTGTTTTTGTGTTTTTGAGTTGGGCGGAGTTAACGCTCGCGCTCTTGCATAAGGGGACAGCCTAGGATGCGATGGAGCGGAGATAACAATGCCCTTAAGATAAGAGGGAAGAGAGAGAGAATTGGTTTGTATCTTTTAAGGGTAATTCCATGATGACGAAGACCCACTACAAGGCTTCGCATCACTTCCTAACTTTGTTTTAAATCTGACCATTTATTAGTGTTTTATGTGCTTTTGATTGGTGTTTTTTATGGGGATTTTAACTTTGTGACTTAGATCATACCAAAAAGAGTTTTGTTTTGCACATTTAGAGAACGCACATCGAGGCCTACGCCACAATCGTTTCTCCAAAGAGCGGTTAAGAAATACATCGAGGCCTCACACCTCAATCATTTCTTTTCCGCTAAGTAACAGAGATAAAAAGAAGTTCGTTTGTGAATATTTAGAGAATGCACATCGAGGCCTACGCCACAATCGTTTCTCTAAATAACGGCTAAGAAATACATCGAGGCTTCACACCTCAATCATTTATTCTCCGCTAAGTAGGAAAGAACATACATCGAGGCCTACGCCTCAATCATTTCTTTCCTACCATGAAATAAAGCAACGGTATGATCTTCATCGATTTTTATTAAGTATTTTAAAAGTTGAAAAGAAAAAGAATGCAAACGGGAACTAATCCTATTTCTAATCTAAGTTGTTTATACAAGTCTAAATCCTAGTGTTAACATGTGATAAATTCTAAAAGGAGCAATAAAAGGTATTAACAAAAATAGGCCTAAAATAAGGCCAAGAATAAGAGCAATAAAGCCACACAAGCATCATGCAAAAATGACCATGAAATAGCACAAAACGACTCAACCATTAGTACAAAAATGAAACTAAAACTACTATTTTTTATGGGTTTTTATAAAAGAACTCAAATTTCAAAAATTACCCTAACAATCTAACAAAATATTAAAGGTTTTATCATGTTTTTAATCAACTAAAGGAAAAAACTATTAGGGAGTGAACTAAGATCTAATATTGATTTTATGCTTTTTTATATGATTTAAAAATGGAATTATGAACTAAAAAATAAGAGCAAAACAAAGATTAAAAGTGAAAATCTAAGCTACACTGCAGGGGGTGGGTTAGCAGAATTTGTATGAACTAAAATTGTTTACAAGCAAAATTGGGCCTGATAAGGGAGGGGCGGATAGTAACAGCGTTCAGGCCCAGATTCAGAAACACAGTGGTGCGTTAGCGGTTTGGGGGTGAAACTCAGAAATAAGGCAAGGCCCATAACGTACCAAGGCCCAACGCTCCACTCACTAATCTCTTCCATTTTATTCATTCATTATTATATCAGCATGTGAAATTATTCAGCATATGGTTTATTAATTGTGATAAACGTAACATACACACTTTGCATCAATTAGTCACCTGGTGTTTAAGTCACAAAATGACAAGAACAAGCCTCAACCAATCAGAGCACACCAACGCACCATTCAATCATATAGAAGATGACAAAAACAAATAAAATGGGAGGAGCAACAATCACAACACGCCACGTAATCACGACGGAATAAAAATCAGGAAAAACAAAGACGCCGGAGATCCCTTCTCCGGTCATCTTCTCCGGCCATCAGGCGGCGGAGCTATACACACAATTCCAGAAATCGAAAGGGCTCATGTTCTCCTGACCGAAATTTCGCATAGATTCTTAATCTACCATCCGTTTCCTCTAATTCCTCCTCTAACACACAAACCGAATCATACTTCAGTGATCTTGTCATGAACAAAATTTACCAGCACATCAATCTACTCCTAAGTATTTACAATATATGAACTCAAAGCTTAAACACTTAAACACTTAGCACATCAATAGATCGGTACCGATCGAGATTCAGATCTCCATAGCGACTCGATATATAGCACAACGCGCACACAAGCTTCATTTCAGATCTAAATGGCCTATCATGTTCTTCTATTATGCTGAGAGAGTTTTCAAGTTTTACCTGATGCGATCTTGAATCACGACGAACAAAATCTTTGCGAGTTGCTTTCACTTCTTCAAACTTTGATTCACCACTCCATGTGCACGAGGCTAACGATGGTTGCGGCGCTGAGCAGAAAGACGATGACGATCGTATGGTGATGATGTTGGAAGTGCGATGAAGAGCAATGAGAGAAGAGCTGTGGTTCTTGTTGATTAACGAAGATGATGAAGTTGCGGTTGCCGGAGAAAGTAGTTAGAGCTTTGTTATGGTGGTTGGCGTGGTGGAAGTGAGTGGAGCTATGGTGGAGAGAGGGACGAGAAAAAGTTTGTTACGGTGGAGGGAGGGGTGAGAGAAAGTTTGTTATGGTGGTTGAGGGTGGAGAGAGCGAAGGAGAGAGAGAAGAGAATGATGAGAGAGTGAGGAGAGAGAGAAAGTGAGTGCGTTGGAACTGAGATGATGAATGAATGAATCGAGTGAAGTTTATGAGGAGCTTTTGATTTATATAGTCGGAGGTACATGGAGGCTTATTGTGTGGTGCATGTATGGTAGCCTTATTTCTAAACTTAATGCACAGGTTGTGTTGCTCATAGTAAGTATTTCACGTGCTTTTCGTTTCAGTACAGTGCATGGCTTGATGAGGTAATAGTGAGCTGGCGATAATGAGTGGTGCATGCTGTGGATACAATATGTTTCGAGCCAAAATTCTGTCCAAGATGCTGTCTTTGCCCAAGTATATTTCAGGCTATGGTTCATTAATTGATTCACTTTTGGACTAAATGTGGAGAGTACATGGAATAGAGAAAATTTGATGTTGGCAAGTTGGCGAAACGAAGTTTGGAAACAGGGCAAAAGGACCTGGAACATGGTGTGTGGTTGCTGCATGTGGCTGACGCGTGTGACTTGGTTTGGCCGCACATTACTGGCCGAGATATGACTTAGTCAGGGCATGACTTTGAGTGCCTCTATCTTGCTCATTACATGTCCAATTGATGTGACTCATAGCTCTTTGGAAAGGGGACATAGCAAGGAGTAGTTTGATACTAGTATTGCTCAAAATGGAGACTTGTGGAGGGAGAAAATAGCACTTGAATTCAGCCCACCATGTGTTTGTATAAATGCCTTGCGCGTGCCCTGGAATTTTGCCTAGCCAGATGCGTAACTTTGACTTTATGAAGATGAGACTTTGGGGCCTTGTAACTGATTCATTCTTTGTCCAAATGGCTTGATTCTTGCTTTGTTGGGTAGAGCACATGGAAAGGACTGGAATGATACCAAGTTTGCATTTGTAGAGTTCCTGAATTGCCCTAGAATTGGCTTCAAAGTTGGCACGCCACGTGCTTGATGAAATGTGTCACGTATGATCAGAATTGTGCCCAGCTTCATGACTTGAGTGAATGTAATTATGAAAACTTCAACACTCAATATCTCTTGATCCAAGCCTCAAATGGAAAAACTCCCAACTAGAAAGTTGTAAAGGGCTATGATTTGAACACTTCTGATGTTGAGCTTGTCTTAAAATCCTGCCATTTTCAACATGATAATTGGACCTGAAGTCAGCTGCCCAGCCAATTGGAAATTCACTCAAAAATTCTTTAAGTGTAGAACTTTCCTCTTTTGGCAAGTTCCCATTTCAACTAAATTTCCAAATTTGGCAGTTTTGATTATTTCTTGATTTTTTTCATTTCTTTGACTTTCTTTGACCGATTTTCCACCAAAAGTCAATATTTGAATAATTTTCCTGATTTTGACCCAAAAGTCATCTGTTCTGATTTTTCGACTATTGATGAAATTCCCGATTAAATCTCTTCCAATCAAATCCCGTCAAACAAGCTCATCCATACAGTCGGCATGAGAAGCTTTTCACACATAGAAACCGTTCCTGATTAAATGTTAACCAAAAAGTCAACTGGTTGACTTTGGTCAAAAAAAACCCTGACTTAAAGAACCGGATGGTTTGCAAGCCAGTATCCTTCAACCAATGCCTTGACTTGAGACAGAGAGAAACCCTAATCCAGGAGGGCTTCCTTAAACATGGAACCACATGGTTACACCTCAGTCTTCTTGTTCTCTGATCAAACTTCTTTGCAATAGAGCTCCTTCTTGCTAGCCTTTGAATATCACCAATGATATGAATGTATGAATGTGAGTTATGACCTAAGTGATGTATGTACATGAATGCAAAACCTAAGCCAGTTAGAAGTTAAGGGGTAGGACAAATTTGGGGTATGACAACGACAACTGAGTCACGATGATGGAATCACGACAACTGAGTCACGATAATGGAATCACGACAACTGAGTAACGATAATGGAATCCCGACAACTGAGTCACGATAATGGAATCACGACAATTGAGTCACGATGATGGAATCACCAAAACTGAGTCACCATAATGGAATCACGACAATGGAGTCACGACAATGAAGCCACGACAATGGAGTCACGACAATAGAGTCACATATCTATTCTCGATATTCAATTCAGAAACAATCATAACAATGAAGTCACGACAAGGGATTTAGGAAAATAGAGTCACATCAATCAATTCACTTATATGATACTGAAGCTCTGGGCAATCTAGCCAACAACTTAATTCCGACACCACAGATTCACTCTAACGTACGACTCATCCTAAGTACATCCTTCAGATACGATCTAACGTACGACGTATCCTGACTCTCAAGTCTATCAAACTGGATGGCATATTTAAGCCCATCTCAATCATACATATTTTCCAAACACCTGGATGGCATCTTCAAGCCCATCTCCGACAAAAGTCCTTACTTCACCTAGGGCAAATTCCTGGGTATTCTAGTGTTCAATCTTCTTCTACCTTCAGATTCTGACAGGCACACATGCCAATCCACATCTTCAGATATAAGAAAATTGAACAAGGGCAGCTGTCATACCCCAAAATTTGCCCATACTATTTCTCTTGATCAAACTCAAGTCAAGGCACATGGTTCAAAGACACCCCTCCTAAACAAAGGTTCAAGAAACTAGGGAAAATCAATGTATCAAAAGCTCCAAGGCATCTCATGTGGTTTATGATATTCCAAACTACCTCCATGACAAAATTCAGGGCTTAATTCAAAGAGTTGATCGCTCAATTGCTCAGAAAGTCAACAGTCGTCTGATTTGACCTAAAAGTCAACTGTGGTCAAAGTACAGTCAAAACTCCTGATTTTTTGTCAAAATCCTTATATTGAAGTATCATTCACCATTTGATCAAGAATTGATCATAGTTCATCAAGGAAAGATCAGAAATCAACAATTCCAAAAGTTTCTAAATTAGGGTTTTCATAGGAGAAAGTCAACTAAACTTTGACCAGTCATAACTCCCACATGGAACATCATAAATTTTCCATCCAAAGCTCATTTTGAAGGAAATTGAATTCTCTACAAATTTGTCTCTCCCATGCCAAGTCTAAAAATGCTTCATTTGGGAGATATGGATCCAAACATTATAGGTCATTTTCAAAAGTCAACCAAAAGTCATCTTTTTCAAAAGAGCACACAAGGAGCATGGAAAATTATTTTGACATGGGACCAAAAACATTGGTTAGAGGACTCTTCAAGGTTTCTAAAAAGTCCTAGAACTCTTCCACATATTTAAATTTGAGAGAGATATGCCTTGTCAAAGTTGGACAATTTTAAAGGAAAAAATGTGAAATAAAAAGCTTCAAAATGGATTTTCTTGCAAAGAGGCCCAACTTTTTATGGCCCAATCTTGTTTCCCAAGTTATCAAAGACATCCCATCCAACTCCCACGAATTATTGAGTTTTATTTGATTTTATATGAAATTTTATTCATTTAAAAGATGATTAAAATTAAGAAAATCAAGGAAAAATCAAATATTTGATTAGAGATACTATATGGATCAAATTCAATCATCATTAAAGTGATTTTATCAATATAATTTCGTGCAAAACAATATTGGTGGTGAAAGATTGAAATTTGACACTTTTAGAAACATTTACAAATCAAATTCCAATCAAGTTTCCAATCATTGATGCACAAAGATTTGATCAAGTTTAGGTACCCTAATATGATCTATTATATATACCTAACATGCTCAACTGCAAGAGGAGGTTTTTTTTTTTAGGATTGGCGGCCAGAAAGTACAAGAGAGAACTCAAAAATTTCAAGGAAAAAAGAGGATTCGGATTCAACTTTGCAGCCTTTCCTAAGGGGATTTGAAGGTTCCAATACTTTCTTGGGACGATACTGAAGGCATCCCAAGCATCATCGGGCCTTGAGGAACCTAGAATCGCACCGGTTGCACTCACGGATTGCATTTTTTTTCAAAGTCGATTTCGTTCATTCAACCATTATAAACATATTTTGATCACATATTTATATTATTAATGATGTTTGCAATGTATTTGAATGATTTAATTTGAGTTTAAGCGCCGGAGCCAAGATCCACCATTGTTAGGTTTGGAAGCTTCAAATTTGGGGTGTGTTGATATAGGTAAAATTGGCCCAAACCAGTGGCACCAATGCGTTCAGACGAAGATTTTGAGTCTAACCATTATCCTGTATAGAATTTATTTGGTGTTGTTGCGAGTTTTGTGTTTACAGGTATATTGGCTACGTGCGATTTTGTAGCAAAATAGGGGCTGATTCGTAGCTAGAATAGACTGGTTCCAGAAGATTAAAGAGATGACTGCGTGGTAGTCAGTTGTTGGCTCGTTTTGAATTTGAGGGGGTTGCGCGCGTTTCAGGATATGGAACCCATTATTTTGTTACATATCTTGTGTTCCGTTCCACTAACAGCAAATGAAGCTTGTCCCAGCGGAGAAGTAGGGTCTCCATGAGTTTCTCAAGGTCAAGGGCATGGGTTCGAACCCTGCTCCTTGCAAAATTTTTTGCCAACTATTTTGTTATGTTATCTACATAGATCTAGCGTGTGTGGCTCTATCACGCCTATGGTAAACCTTCGAATATGAGCCATTGATCTTCCCAGCAACCAGATCCAACGCGCCCAGGAAGTGTGCTTCACCATACACCCTCACGGGTGTACCACACTAGATTACAGCTAAGTGTTTTTAGTTTTTACTTTTAATTGTACAACTTATTTTCTTTATTTTGTTTATTTATCTATTACAAAATACTCTTTTAATTTTTCCTTTAAATAAAATTGGTTTTAAAAATTCCCTTTTTATATAGAACCTTAAAATAGAAATAGTTATTTATTTTAATTATTAATAACTTTATTTGATTTAAATGTTTTAATTTGTTTAAATTATTTAATTAATTATAATTATTTTTATTAAAATAAATATTAGGGTTAGGTAATTTAGCCGAAATTCTTTTTTTTTTCGATTTAATTAATTAGGTTGAAAACCGATAATTAATTAAATTGATTTTATTTATTCTATTAAACTTAGTCAATTTGTGCCCTAATCAGGGTTTACGAAGATCATGCCTACACTGAAATTTTCTTTTTTTTCTTTGTGCAGTTTTTCAGGGTTATCATCAGGGTTTGTCCGACTGCGTGCCCTATCAAATCAAAAGCTAAGTCTTGATTTTACACTTGTTTAAATATTTGTTGTTTTCCTTTTTTTATTTAAAATTAGGGTTTACCTTCAAATATAATGGACTCTTTTACACTCACGCATTTTGCCTATTTTTGTCCATTCTTCAGGGTTAACCTCAAGGCTACCTCCGACTACGAACCACGTCAGATCAAAGCTAAGTCTCGATTCAACTTCTTTTATTTTGCCTTTAATTTAATTTAATTACTCTTCCTTTTCATTTATTTTTTACCCTTTTGGGCAAATGAACTGTCCATACACTCACCCCCTTCGTGTTTATTTTTCCTTTTCCAATTTTCAGGGTTAGCCAACCGTCAAAGCTCAATAGTCGGTAACCCTAAAACCTTGGTTTACTTTTAATTATTACTCGTTTAGACCTATTGCACTATTGATCCGCTGGTTTCTTTTTCTCCTCCCCCATATTATTGTGTGCTTAGTAATCCTAGGGAGTGCAAGCCTGTTAATCAAATTAGAATCACCTAATTACAAGATAATATAATCGAATCTGATCACGTGATTGTTGCACCCACGCACCTTTTATGGTACCCCTCCTGTTGCCTGTTGACTGTTGCCTGTTGCCTGTTGCCTTGTGTTTTTTGCAGAATAGCCTTGTCCCTCGAATACGAGGATACCTCAGCAATGTTGCCCTCAGTTCATTCTCAAGGTTATAAGTCCCTAATGATGCTGCCTTCAGTTCGCCAAATATGACCTCGTCCCTCGAAGTTGCCTACGATGTGCTGAGGTATCCTCTGGTTGCCTAACGAAGAAGGCTATTCTGATCCTTCCCTTAGACTACCTGCCCCTCTATGGCATGGGACAGTCTTATGGCAAATGATAACTCGATGACCCGTTAACATCCAAACGAAAGACTTCCTGCCCTCTTATGGTATGGATAAACCCTTTCACCCTGAAAGGCTAAAGAACGTTTTTCATCTAACCAGGTAATTTGCCCTTAATTGCATGCTCTAGTTTAAAAATCTTTTTCTTACACTTTTTCATAAACCTTCAATAAGGCTACGCTCATTTACGAGCTAAAGTCCGTATTCTCTTCTTCTACATTTCTAAACCTTTGGTTTTCAAAAAGAGCAAAGCAATTAAGAGCCCATGGAAAATCATGGATGCAAAGGGTGCCTTACACCTTCCCTTTGCATAAATTACCCCCCGAACTTAGTTTTTATTTAAAAGGTTTTTCCTGTTCTTTTAGCCTTTTTGATAATTTGGATAAAATAAAAGTCGGTGGCGGCTCTTGCTATCCGCACATTTCTTTAAAGTCAGATCACCGTATAACAGATGGGATGGTAGTATCTTCCATCATCATACTCCAGAAGATAACCAGAAGGACCAGGAGCTGCAGCTAGACATTCTTTCTGAAGATTCAGAAAATCAGAATGAATCTCCCTACCAATAGTTCTCCAGAGCTTGCCAGCAGCAACATGATCCAGTTTGGCATCATGTGCAACCTTCAGAGCATCTAAACCTGTTCTGACCTTAAGTGTTAATAATTCAAAAAATGTATCAACAGAAGGTCTCGGAGGTGATGTTCTGGGAAGAGGGTTAGGTATTTGGATATGGAGAGAAGAGATTGGCTTATCTGGATAAGATAAGGCATATAATTGAGGAACTCTATCCAAAACAAATTCTGTTTCAGAAGAGGGTTGTTGAGAGGGAGGTTGAGAAGATTCAGCTTCATGATCTGAGTCTAAAACCACAACAACAGGGTCAGAAGTTGGTTTAGGTTTGCGGTATTTGTTCATGAGGCGGGTGAAAGAATCAGAATCAGAGGGTTCAGGAGATGAAGGTGTAAAAGGGCAGAGCACAACAGTGTCTACAAGGGTGTAGTTGAGGTGAGGAGGAGGTTGAGAAGTGGATATATTATCGTGAGGAGGAATGATGGTGTTAAGTGTAACACCCTTCTAAACCCCGCGGAAATTAATAAAATAATTCAGAGTAAAACATGAAAACAAGGGTGCCACAATTCAATTTAAAACAATTATCATAAATCGATTGTCATGCTTCACTTAGGGACAAAATCATCAATTTAACAAAATCATGTTTCTACACAACGGAACATTAATCAACAGATAAGCATAACATCATCTATGCAATATCTCACAAAATTAATCCGATAACAACAAAAATAGAGTATCATCATAAACTCTAAACTAGTGTTCCCCCAGTGTTACAATATCAGAGCATGACACCGACGCTATACTTAAACAAATTGGCCTATGAGCTATCCTCACCAAAGCCAAAGCCGCTACTCGCCAATCTGAAAATGTCAACAGTAAGGGTGAGTCTCATTCAAATTAACAAATGTTATTGAATCATAAATAATAACACATCATAGTTACATCATTCACCCAATTGTTTCATAAACAGACATTCAGACAAGTTTCATCATCACAAAACAATCCACCAACACATCATCAATATTTATAACACTGGAAAACATCCAATCATGTTATAAAAGTCATGCATATGAATGCAACTGACACTATGCATGTGGTACCAACATCATCAAATGGGAATAACCCATGACCGATCCAACATCATCAAGATACGGCCCTGCCAACACAGATTCCACACAATGGGAATCATGCCCTTCACTGATCCAACACATCATCATGGATACAGCATCAACAATGAATATGAATGAATGCAAACATATATGAAACATACTTATACCATCGTCTAGTCTATGAGTAACATCATCTAATACTCAAATCATCATCATCATCATCATCAAGTATGTTTATATACATTAGCATCATTCAAATACAATCAATCAATCATCATCATACAATTCTCAACAATCATCACCTAATAATGTTTTTCAAAACAACATCTTATATTGTCACATTTCATTATATATGTCAACAATACGTCATTCATCAAACTAAAAAAAATATTCACATCATACTCATATCCTCGCATAGGATGTCTCATAAGCTTCTTCATACAATTCAAACAAATCGTCATACGACTCATATTTTAAACACAACATACATCGTCATGTCTTGCCATATATATCCACAACACGTCATACATCAAAACAAGCAACTGATGATAAAATAAATTCAAGATGCTGCTCATTTCATTATTATAACACAAAGAACATTTCATAAGCCTCATCCTGCTCGAAACGGTACTTAAAACAGGCCAACGATTTAAAAGTTATGCATCTTTAAACTTTCCAAAATCACTAGCACCACGCGGCGCCACACAATGTTCGCGACGCGCTGCCAGGAAACGACGCCTTCGCGGCGCCAAGAAGGGACGCGGCGCGAACTGAGTAAAATAATTTTCCTTAAGCTTTCTGCCAAGCAGTTCGCGGTGCCAACACATGGACGCGGCGCGAACTGGCGATTTCACAGATTCTCAATCGCAAAATGACGGCATACGAACTTGAATCCCAAATTCCTCAACCTTGACCAAATCGATTCAAGTTGATCAAACACCACAAAACAGCCACACAACATATATCATACACACATATAACATATATTATGCATCATCAATCATCATACAACACCAAATTCATGGAGATTCATCAAAACAGATAATTATCAACAAACATCCCCAAAATCCCAACTCTATCATACGACTCAATTGACATGAAATAATATATCTATATCAGTCCTATTATCCATAACCCGATAATAGATGTTAATTGGAAGAGTCCCCCCTTACCTTAGCCAAGAATCTGGACTTTTCCCCTTCTTCTTCATCAAACCCGTAAGCCCTTTTCCCTCAAATTCAGCAAGAATCTCCCATCTTCAAACTCGCTTATATCCCTCATCGAGAACCTCCCTGACACGAATTAATATATCAAATCGAAGGAAATTTCGTGTAGAATCCGAATCTTCGAGAATTACCTGATTTGGAGTTACGAGCCGAGAGTTATGACCATTTTGTGAAGGCAGCACCATGAATACGAAAATGGCTTTTGTATATGAGTTCTTCTTCTCTCCCTCTTAGGTCTTTCTCCTCTCTTTCTCAATTTTCTCTTATTTTCTTGTTTTATCAAAACATAACATAATTTAGTAATGGGCTTCTTCACACTAACACCCCCACATTACTAACTCCACCAATGGCCCAACACTACATTTTATTATTTCTTCCCCACATAATTCCAATAAAATGCTAATTCAAATTAATTAATTTAAAACTTAATTAAATTAATTAAATAATAAATTTTGGGATGTTACAACTCTCCCCCACTAAAAGAGTTTTCGTCCTCGAAAACATCCTTCAATCAAAGAGTTCCGGATAGGAGTCTTTCATCTGGCTCTCCAGTTCCCAAGTAACATTTCCATCAGTCAATCCTCAAAATCCATCTGACATAACCAACAGGAAACACATCTCACACATTCAATCTCAGCTCTTACGTCGCATTTGACTACCCAAAGGTGTACTACTCGTTATACCTCTTAAAGGTTAATAACAATAGAACATTGAGGTACAACCCATTCAATACGCCCAATAACTGAATTATATAATTACGCAACCATGGTATGATCACATTGATCAACACTGCAGTAATGCATTCCATCTACCAAACATACCAACCTTAGACACACTCTTCCATATGAGCGATAAAATAATACTTACACTTTTTACCAACTGCTTCCTTCAAGAAACTCAATACTCATATTCCTTTACCATTGAATTCCAATTATCTGACTCCTCTTAAGTCACACCATCAATTATCCAACACTTTACATCCTACTTTCACTACACTACTCTGATTACTCATTACAGTCATCTATACCAATTAGATTTCTGAGTTATACCTAACTCTGGTCCTCTTTACTCATTCGTTCAAGAATCATTCTTTACCATCCATGGTACTAGTCCACCACTCATCAATACTTACTCGCACTCAAAAACAAATTCCTGATTTACTTCACCTATTAAACATTCCAACCATCGGAATGAGTGTACACAAGTAGTTATAATCACACTCATCAGCCTGGATATACCATTGCTTACATAATAGCTCAAACTGAATCTCACTCTTCTTTAAGAATTAAATCAACTTCGTCCTTCATAGAGTATAATTCCTCATTATATCTGGAATCCACAATATCACCTTAACAACGAAACAAAATTATTATAACATCATATAGTATCAACTCGTCATCTTAACTTTGCCAAATACATACCCGTTAACTACGTACAACCATAATAACATGTTCGTCATCTCGAAAATTATTCAAAAGAGTTCTAATTCTTCGATACGACATCATTACCTCCACTAGATTCTAAATCCAACATATAAATCAATACATATTCTCTATGTAGGCTTCCGACATATTAATTCCTCACTGTCCACGAATAGTACTTGCACACTACTCCACATCACACTTTCGCTGCGCGACTCTGATTACCCGTCTTAAGTCATCATCCAATATATTGCACTCTTTCGTATTCACTTCTTCATAAGTTCACACAACATGGTGAGTGATTATTCTCACGGCTTAGTATTCATCACATCTTAAACCATTAAGGTAACAAAACAAGCTCATCTCATTTATATGATTTCCGTCTACTATCAACAAGAGATTAAGGGTGATCAAGTCCTCAATTTGTCAATAGGTAGCCGACAACCATATTTAAGCATAAACTGTCGTTACTACATAATAGTGTCCTTTCCGAGTTTGCACTCAAACTCATTAACATTGTCATAGTCCAATAATTCACTTTGAGTCTTTATAACTTGCACACTTCCTTCTCATTGGATCTTGTCGGTGAGACACCAACGTCCAAACATTTTACGCAATCCGCTTCATAGTCACTTAGCATCACACACTTGTTAAGTACTTCCGAACTTCATAATCACTAATATACTCGTACATTACTATTCATCTCGTTCCAATCAAATCTTCATTTTAGAAAAAGACCGCGACAACATTCATAACTCGTGGTTTCATTCTAAATCTGATGACATCTTTCGCGTTCAAGTATCATTCCACTCGAAATCTCAACAAAGTCTTCCTCACATCAACAGGTGTTAGAAATTCTCTACAATTCTTCTTTTATACCTATCGTTACTTTGGCATCACAATTACGACTTCAACTGTTCCCAAAGTTTATTCCACCCTTCCTACTAATTCACTCTCCACTAAAATCCATCAGCACTCAAATCATCTTTATTATCGAACATCTCATCAGCCTATTCATCAACAACATGTTCCACTCAATTGTGTTTCAAACAATCGCGGTAGTAGGTATTCCTATTCAACAAGTTCCACGCTTCCTTAACCGAATTCAAAATATCTCGTCATAGTATCACCTCTAATGTATTTATAACTCTCTCATAAGGTAGAACATAATCTCTCTTCTTCGTAGGTTCAAACGGCACGTTGATCCGACACTCGGAACTCAAGATATGAATTTTCCAATTGTTGTCCGAAAATGCAACACTGACGCCATGCATCGACACTTTAAATGATATTTCCAAAACTCCTCAAAGGGTACACTTAATTCCTAAAACTGCTTCTCAACAAACCTTTTAACTATTCCTTCAATCTGTTCAACTCTGAGACTGACATCCCCTGCAGTATTAACGAACAAGTCTAGTTCTAAGGACAAGTGTAACTGTAACTCCACCTCTTTTCAATATCATCCTATCACAATTAAATATGTTACAGCTGCTGCAACTATTTTTATAACAAAGTTCATATCGATAGCTTTCCGTCGCTTCAAATGGAACTCAAATCGGATGTCCAGAACTCCAGTTATAAATTTTTGAAGTTCTGCAGCTATTCAGCAATTTTTCTGCGTTTTGCTTACGAAAATCTCACTCCAAAACTCATTCTCTTCAACTCGATCACATTCCAAACAGCCCCTTATCATATCTCTTTGCTTCCAAACATTCTTACAACTTGAGCAACACATTCCATCACCGAAGTTTGTTTTCTGAAACGTCACGACAGCAATCCTCTCTGCAAACTTGCAACTGAACCTCTTCCGAGACGCAAAGCTACTCAACTGACAACTTCGCAATACACCAGCAGAGCTGATACATTGCAATTTTCTAATTTTCCTCTTCTACAAATAATCATCAATTACATCTATTCATTCTCCTTCAAGATGCTCCAACTTAATTACCAGCCAAGTCTTAATTCCAAGTCACCCTCGATTCGGAAAACAACAACTCCAACAATGCTTGCACTGTTGCCAACAACAGCCGACTGAATCAATCATCTTACAACTGAAATATAACTGGGAAGCGAAGCTTCTCCCCCACTTGTTTCAAACCAACTTCCACAAAAAACAACCAAGTACCGACAGTGATTCACTCACATGTCGCGTACCAAGGGATAATATGCCGACAGTATTTGACTGTCGTGCAACTCAACTGACTCGACAATTGGCCGGACGGACCGACCTGCTCTGATACCACTATTGTAACACCCTTCTAAACCCCGCGGAAATTAATAAAATAATTCCGAGTAAAACATGAAAACAAGGGTGCCACAATTCAATTTAAAACAATTATCATAAATCGATTGTCATGCTTCACTTAGGGACAAAATCATCAATTTAACAAAATCATGTTTCTACACAACGGAACATTAATCAACAGATAAGCATAACATCATCTATGCAATATCTCACAAAATTAATCCGATAACAACAAAAATAGAGTATCATCATAAACTCTAAACTAGCGTTCCCCCAGTGTTACAATATCAGAGCATGACACCGACGCTATACTTAAACAAATTGGCCTATGAGCTATCCTCACCAAAGCCAAAGCCGCTACTCGCCAATCTGAAAATGTCAACAGTAAGGGTGAGTCTCATTCAAATTAACAAATGTTATTGAATCATAAATAGTAACACATCATAGTTACATCATTCACCCAATTGTTTCATAAACAGACATTTAGACAAGTTTCATCATCACAAAACAATCCACCAACACATCATCAATATTTATAACACTGGAATACATCCAATCATGTTATAAAAGTCATGCATATGAATGCAACTGACACTATGCATGTGGTACCAACATCATCAAATGGGAATAACCCATGACCGATCCAACATCATCAAGATACGGCGCTGCCAGCACAGATTCCACACAATGGGAATCATGCCCTTCACTGATCCAACACATCATCATGGATACAACATCAACAATGAATATGAATGAATGCAAACATATATGAAACATACTTATACCATCGTCTAGTCTATGAGTAACATCATCTAATACTCAAATCATCATCATCATCATCATCATCATCATCAAGTATGTTTATATACATTAGCATGATTCAAATACAATCAATCAATCATCATCATACAATTCTCAACAATCATCACCTAATAATGTTTTTCAAAACAACATCTTATATTGTCACATTTCATTATATATGTCAACAATACGTCATTCATCAAACTAAAAAAAATATTCACATCATACTCATATCCTCGCATAGGATGTCTCATAAGCTTCTTCATTCAATTCAAACAAATCGTCATACGACTCATATTTTAAACACAACATACATCGTCATGTCTTGTCATATATATCCACAACACGTCATACATCAAAACAAGCAAATGATGATAAAATAAATTCAAGATGCTGCTCATTTCATTATTATAACACAAAGAATATTTCATAAGCCTCATCCTGCTCGAAACGGTACTTAAAACAGGCCAACGATTTAAAAGTTATGCATCTTTAAACTTTCCAAAATCACTAGCAGCACGCGGCGTCACACAATGTTCGTGACGCGCTGCCAGGAAACGACGCCTTCGTGGCGCCAACAAGGGACGCGGCGCGAACTGAGTAAAATAATTTTCCTTAAGCTTTCTGCCAAGCAGTTCGCGGCGCCAACACATGGACGCGGCGCGAACTGGCGATTTCACAGATTCTCAATCGCAAAATGACGGCATACGAACTTGAATCCCAAATTCCTCAACCTTGACCAAATCGATTCAAGTTGATCAAACACCACAAAACAGCCACACAACATATATCATACACACATATAACATATATTATGCATCATCAAACATCATACAACACCAAATTCATGGAGATTCATCAAAACAGATAATTATCAACAAACATCCCCAAAATCCCAACTCTATCATACGACTCAATTGACATGAAATAATATATCGTTATCAGTCCTAATATCCATAACCCGATAATAGATGTTAATCGGAAGAGTCCCCCCTTACCTTAGCCAAGAATCTGGACTTTTCCCCTTCTTCTTCATCAAACCCGTAAGCCCTTTTCCCTCAAATTCAGCAAGAATCTCCCATCTTCAAACTCGCTTATAGCCCTCATCGAGAACCTCCCTGACACGAATTAATATATCAAATCGAAGGAAATTTCGTGTAGAATCCGAATCTTCGAGAATTACCTGATTTGGAGTTACGAGCCGAGAGTTATGACCCATTTTGTGAAGGCTGCACCATGAATACGAAAATGGCTTTTGTATATGAGTTCTTCTTCTCTCCCTCTTAGGTCTTTCTCCTCTCTTTCTCAATTTTCTCTTATTTTCTTGTTTTATCAAAACATAACATAATTTAGTAATGGGCTTCTTCACACTAACACCCCCACATCACTAACTCCACCAATGGCCCAACACTACATTTTATTATTTCTTCCCCACATAATTCCAATAAAATGCTAATTCAAATTAATTAATTTAAAACTTAATTAAATTAATTAAATAATAAATTTTGGGATGTTACATTAAGGGATGTGGCTTCGAAGATAGGTTCAGAAACTGGGGGTACAAAATCAAGAATAGGCGTAGTGCCTTTAGACTTGGGTGAAGGGGGAGGGGTGAGAACTTTGGTGGTTGGAGGTGGTTTAGCTGGGGCTTTTTCTGGTTGAATTTCTGGGTTAGATTCTGTTGATACATTCTTTGAATTTAAAACAGAAGTAGAATCAGGTTCAGAAATGACAATACCTGGACCTCGTTGCTTCTTCTTAGCAGGTCCTTCTCCAACTGTCTTCCTCTTCTTCTCCTTCTGTATCACCATCTTCTGCTTTCCTTTTAACTTTTCCTTCTCCTTTTCCACTTCCTTCTGCTTTTCTTTTTCAACTTCATTCTTTTCCAACTTCTTTTCTTCTTCTTTCTTTTCTTCCTCTTTCTTCTTTTTCTTCCTATTCTCTTCTTCTTTCTAATCATCCTTCTTATGCTTCTTCTTTTCTGCTTCTCCTTCTTCCTTCGTTCCTCCTTCTGTACATCAACCTTCTTATCATTCCTTTTCTCTTCACTTATTGTTGGAATATCTAACCTTCTTTTGGTTCTCCTTTCTTGCTCTGGCACAATTTCTGGAACTCCATCCTTGGTAGTGTGAGCTTTCTGCTTGCTTGTCCAAATAGGCTCACAATCAAAACCAGCTTCTCTGTGCATAGTAATGTAGCAAATAATAACTTCTAGTTGTTCATTCCTGAAGAACAACTCAAAATCAGCCAAAACAGGACCTCTTATGGTCCTAACTTCTGGGTTTGCTTGAGGAGTAGAATCAATAGACCTAATTATACCCATTTTCTTTAGAGTAAGAGCATTCAAATTACTTCCAATAATGGTGTAAGGATTGTTGACTATGCCAGCGTTCTCCAGATTTTCAACAATCTTGGTTTGAACCAGAAGATTTGTTAGGTTTCTTCCAAAAGGAATAACATTCCTCTTCTTGTTTGGATACTGCTGCCTGATCTCATCTCTTGAATCATTCACAGCTTGCCACAACTGATTGAAGATGATGAAGGGAAGATCCACCTTGATTTGTTTACCAATAAAATACATAATGTGTTGTTGGTCCTTGTTGACGAAGTTTGAAGAACTTGTTGATTTTCTGTGGTAGAAGCAACCCAGAAGAATCTTAGTCCATACCTTGTAGATGTTTTTCAGATCCTTAACTTATTTTGACTTCTGTCCATTCTGAAAGATCTCAGCATACACAACGTCCCAATCAGTTCTAGGAGTTGCTTCAGTAACACCTTCAACATTCATCAACCCAAATAACTTCCTTATGAGGGGTTCAGTGATTGAGAAGAATTCACCATGAACTATGGAGAGAATTGCTTTAGGCATAACATTTGCATGCACCCAGAATTCCTTCACTAGGTCTGGATAGACTGGACCACACAGATCATAGAACAAAGGTCCCCAACCTTGAAAAACCATATTTTCTGTGAGATGAACATCATGTTTTTCCAGATTATCAAAGTCTACCATTAACTCGCAGATAACTTCCAACTTATCCAAAGGAATCGAACAGGTTATCTGGGGAACAAGTTGTTGCTCTTGATCTTGTTCTTGTAGATGTTGTTGCTGAGAAGACGAACCAACATTCTGATTTGAAGGGGAAGCCATTGAAGCACTTCTGAGATTTCTGGGTTTCTTTTTAGGGTTTGAGAAGAGAGAGAACAAATGACAGAAACGCATAAAATAGGAGGATGATGAATGAGTGAAAAGAGTAAAAAGGGTTATGAGAGATGTTTAAATAGACACGGATTTGAAATAAAATGCAATTAAATTCTGAGAATGAACAGTTACAGAATGCAGAGAATCAAATGCATTTAATGTTGAGTGACGTTAGGAGAAAACATGATATTTTAAATGATTTGCACAGTTACCTAGGGCGGCGTCTCATCAACTGCACGCATGCTTGTCCCTTCAGAATGAACACGTGTTCATCATCTGGAATAGCTGGTGACAACTGTTTTGCTTTAAAAGAAATTCTGAATCAAATTAGACATATGAAACGTTAGCAATAACAGAATCAGAATATCTAATTGATAAACAAGTTCAGAATATCTGATAAGAAAATAAATAAGCATTTCAAATCTAATCCATATATCAAAACTTCTCATCCTTTCACTCTGGGCATAAATCCATACTAATATTCTTCAGAATGAACTTAAACCTATCTTCAACAAGAGGTTTTGTGAAGATATTAGCCCACTGATGTTCTGTATCCACAAAGTTTAAAGAGAGAACACCCTTCTGAACATAGTCCCTAATGAAGTGATGTTTGATCTCAATATGTTTAGCTTTGGAATGTAATATTGGATTCTTAGATAAACAAATAGCAGAAGTATTATCACAGAAGATAGGAATGTTACTCTCATATATCTGATAATCTTCTAGCTGACTCTTCATCTAGAGCATCTGTGTACTACATCCAACAGCAGCAACATATTTTGCTTCTGTTGTAGAGAGGTCAATTGTGGCTTACTTCTTGCTGTACCAAGAGATCAGATGACTTCCTAGAAACTGACAGCTTCCAGAAGTACTTTTCCTTTCAACTCTTTCTCCAGCGTAATCAGCATCATAGTATCCTACTAAGTTGTATTCTTCAGATCTTCTGTAGACTAAACCAACATTAGTAGTACCTTTTAGATACCTCAAAATTCTCTTAACAGCAGTTAAGTGAGATTCTCTAGGATCTGATTGAAATCTAGCACACAGGCATACACTGAATAGAATATCAGGTCTAGAAGCAGTAAGATATAGAAGAGATCCAATCATACCTCTGTAGAGCTTCTGATCTACCTTCTTACTTACCTCATCCTTACCTAATACACACGTTGGATGCATAGGAGTCTTTGCTTCTTTGCTTTTTGAAAGATTAAACTTCTTCAGAAGTTCTTTCACAAACTTAGTCTGATGAACATAAGTTCCTTCAGAAGTTTGATTGATCTAGATCCCAAGGAAATACTTGAGTTCTCCCATCATGCTCATTTCAAACTCTGCCTGCATAGACTTAGCAAACTCCTTTCCAAGTGTAGCATTATATGTTCCAAATATGATATCATCAACATAAATTTGGCAAATTAAAATATCCTTTTTAAAGGTTTTACAAAAGAGAGTTGTATCCACTTGTCCTCTAGTGAAACCATTATCCAGAAGGAAAGAACTTAATCTTTCATACCAAGCTCTGGGAGCTTGCTTCAGGCCATATAATGATTTCTTTAATTTGAAAACATGTTCTGGAGACTTAGAGTCTTCAAAACCATGAGGTTGGTGGACATATACTTACTCATCTATATAACCATTTAAGAAGGCACTCTTAACATCCATCTGATACAGAGTGATGTTATGTTGAGTGGCAAATGAAATTAATAAGTGAATAGATTCTAACATGGCCACTGGTGCAAAGGTTTCTGTAAGTCAATGCCTTCTTGCTGACTATAGCCCTGAGCAACCAGTCTGGCTTAGTTTCTTACAACTTCTTCTTTTCCGCTTAGCTTGTTTCTGAAGATCCACTTAGTTCCAATGATGTTAAATCCTTTTGGTCTTAGAACCAGATCCCAAATATCATTCCTTATAAACTGATTTAGTTCTTCTTGCATGGCAATTATCCAGTCAGCATCTTCCAGAGCTTGATCAACAGAAGTTGGCTCAATCAGAGATACTAGACCAAATTGACATTCTGCATTGTTCTTAAGGAATGCTCTTGTTCTTATAGGATCATCCTTCTTTCCAATGATAACATCTTCTGGATGAGCAGAGTTGAGTCTAGAAGATCTTCTGGGTGTTGGCTCTTCAGATATTCTGAGATTCTCTAAAGAAGCAGCAACTTGATCTTCTGAAACTTTGCTTATGGGTTCTTCTTGATCTGAGTTAGAGATTTCTATATCTGCAAAATTCTCAAACTACTTTGGATTTTCAAGACCAAGCTTATCATCAAATCTGATATTGATTGATTCTTCCACTACAAGAGTTTCAGTATTGTATACTTTGTAGCCTTTTGAGCGTTCAAAATATCCAAGTAGAAAACACTTCTGAGCTTTAGAATCAAACTTATGCAGATGATCTTTAGTATTCAGAATATAGCATACACATCCAAATGGATGGAAATAAGAAATGTTGGGCTTTCTGTTCTTCCACAATTCATAAGGAGTTTTATTTAGAATAGGTCTTATAGAGATTCTATTCTGAATATAACATGCAGTGTTAATTGCTTCTGCCCAGAAATGCTTAGCCATATTGGTTTCATTGATCATGGTTCTGGCCATTTCTTGTAGAGTCCTATTCTTTCGTTCTACAACTCCATTTTGCTGTGGAGTTATAAGAAAAGAGAAATCAAGGGCAATACCATTTTCTTTGAAATAAATTTCAAAGAATCTGTTCTAAAATTCACCACCATGATCACTTCTGACCTTTATGATTTTGCATTCTTTCTCAGATTGAATCAATGCATATGGTTCCAGAGCCAATGATCTTGCCCTTCTTGTTCCCTCCAAACTTTACTTCTCCAGCAGACTTAAGCACCAAGTCTTGGAACATAGACCTTTTTCCCGTCATGTGCTACGAGCACCCAGAGTCCAGGTACCATGACATGTTTTCCTTTGTCCTTTTGGTTGCCAAGGATATCTGCAACAGGAATTATCTTTTCCTTAGGTACTCACATTCTTTTGGATCCTTTTGGGTTAGTCTTCCTCAAGTTCTGATTGAACTGAGGTTTAGCATGAAAATTAACAGGAGGTACATCATGATATTCCCTATTCTGAATAGCATGATATTTTCTAGGATGTGCAACATTATGTCTCTTTGTGTGTGATATGTGGAAACTCTTGGCATGTGATGTGTGCCTAATATCATGAGAGTGGCCATACTTGAACTGATCATACAGAGGTTTGTATGTGATTTTCATCTCATCAACAGGTTCAAGTTTATATGGGGTTTCACCCTCATAGCCTATGCCAACTCTCTTGTTTCCACTAACTGCATATATCATAGAGGCTAGCTGACTTCTGCCAATACCTCTAGATAGAAACTTCCTGAAACTCAAGTCATATTCCTTAAGAATATTGTTCACGTTTGGAATAGACTTTTCTCAACTAGAAGATGATTAAACATCTTTGGATAGATTTAAAATTTTTTCCTTAAGTTCAGCATTTTCTATTTCAAGCTTATTAGTTTCAGATGCAAATAACTTTCTCAGCTTTTTGTATTTGATACTAAGTTTAGCCTTGATTTCCAGAAGTTCAGTTAAGCTGGAAACTAACTCATCTCTAGAGAGTTCAGAAAATACCTCTTCAGAATCTGAGTCTGATGTAGATTTTGATTCATCATCAACAGTGGCCATCAGCGCTATGTTTGCCTGCTCATCTTCAGAGTCTGACTCTTGATCAGAAGAATCTGAGTCATCCCAAGTAGCCATTAAGCCTTTCTTATTTTCAAACTTTTTCTTGGGCTTTTCCCTCTGAAGCTTTGGACACTCATTCTTGTAATGTCTTGGCTCTTTACATTCATAGAATGTCACCTTCTTCTTGTCAGATCTTCTGTGTCCAGAAGATTCTCCTCTTTCAGGACTTTTGAAGTTCTTGAAGTTCTTGAACTTTCTTTGTTTACTTTTCTAGAGTTGATTTACTCTTCTGGATATCATAGAAAGTCCATCTTCTTCTTCTTCTTCTTCTTCTTCTTCTTCTTCTTCTTCTTCTGATTCTGACTCTTCAGAATATTCTTCTTCAGTCTGAAAAAGCGTTAGTGCATTTTTTATTATTAGACTTTAATGCAATGGACTTACCTTTATTTTGAGGCTCATTTGCATCCAGCTCTATTTCATGGCTTCTTAAGGCACTGATCAGCTCCTCAAGAGAAACTTCATTCAGATTCTTAGCAATCTTGAATGCAGTCACCATTAGGCCCCCATCTTCTGGGCAAGCTTTTGATGATCTTCTTGACATGATCAAGCTTTGTATATCCCTTGTCAAGCACTCTTAATCCAGCAGTCAGAGTCTGGAATCTTGAAAACATAGCTTCAATGTTTTCATCTTCCTCCATCTTGAAAGCTTCATACTTCTGGATTAACGCAAGAGCCTTTGTCTCCTTGACTTGGGCATTACCTTCATGAGTCATCTCAAATGATTCAAAGATGTCATGAGTTGTTTCTCTGTTTGTTATCTTCTCATACTCAGCATGAGAAATAGCATTCATCAATATAGTTCTAGACTTGTGATGATTCTTGACACCTTGAGCATTACCAGGATGTGTGTAACCATCCAGCACTAGATCCCATAAGTCACCATCTTGACAAAGAAAGTAACTTTCGAGTGTACCTTTCTAGAACTCAAAGTTTTCACCATCAAAAATTGGTGGTCTATTATAGCCATTGAAACTATTGCTTCCATTACCATTGTTGTTTTGTTCAGGTGTAGGAGTAGATGAAGTTGTTTCAACCACATTGACTTTGTGTTTTTCTCCCTGAATCTTTTGTCTAACACGGTTAAGTGCTTGCACCTAGAACCGACGCTCTGATGCCAATTGAAGGATAGAAAAACACTTAGAAAGGGGGGGTTTGAATAAGTGTGATTTCAAAAACTTGTAAGATAAAAACAATGAACACAATTATTTTTATCCTGGTTCGTTGTTAACCAAACTACTCTAGTCCACCCCCTTAGAGTGATTTACCTCAATTGAGGATTTAATCCACAAATCCAACTGATTACAATGGTTATCCACTTAGAAACCTTCTAAGTCTTCTAGGGTATACAGATCACAACTTGATCACTCTAGGAATTATTCACTTAGAAACCTTCTAAGTTTTCTAGAGTCTACAAATCACAACTTGATCACTCTAGTAAGATTGCTTCTAATAAAGTTGTAATCACAACAGTGATATTTCTCTTAAGTTCTAAGCTTAACACTCACTAAATATTACAAGAGTTTGTGAGGTTGAAGATGAAGTTCGTGAGTTTTGATTTTGACAGTGTTTCAGTATATTGCACAAGTGTTCTTACTTTACTTCTGATCAGAACTTCTATTTATAGGCGATGAAAGGAAATGACCGTTGGGGGCATTTAATGCTTTGCGTGAATAGTACATCGCTGCATTTAATGTTTCACACTTTTGTCAATAACCTCGAGCCTTGCTTTTGCTGCTTTTACTGACTTTGCCTTTTGTAGCTTCTAACGTTCCTTTTGTCCGTCAGAGATTAGACGTTTCATCCTTTCATCTTGTACTTGCTTCTGGACTCAGATTTTTTATGTAACAATGTTTGAATATCAGAGTCAACAGCTTTGGTGCAGAGAATCTTCTTGTCTTCTGACTTTGAAGAGCTTTGAGCGTGATACCATTCAGAACTTCAGTGCTTCTGCTTCTGACTTCATTTTTTTGATTCTTTCAGTTCATGTTCTGATTCTGCTTGACCATCTTCTGATGTCTTGCCAGAGCATGTTCTGATGAAGCCATCCAGAACCTTCTGAGTCAGTTGCTTCTGAGCGCTGATTTGTGCATACTCTTTATATATTTCCTGAAATGGAAAATGCAAAGGATTAGAGTACCACATTATCTTATACAAAATTCATATATAATGTTATCATCAAAACACAGAATATTGATCAGAACAAATCTTGTTCTAACACACATCATTGGCCTCTGACTTCCCATTGAAATGCTTCCTTGTAACACCTGAGGATGTAGCCATATGAATTTTACCGCTTCGGATGCCATTCTCGACACGTTCCCCAGTCAGTATAAGCTCAGTGAACCAAGATGGGGCATCTATCACTGACAAGAAGTTCTTAAAAAGGTTTGCTTCCAAGTTCTTTTTGAGCAATGGAACCCTATACAAATGCAATCATGATTCAACTTTGATTCGTTGTGTGAACAAGAAGGAAGCATAAGAGATTATGGAAGACATGCATGAAAGTATCTTTGAAACTCATTCTAGTGGACACACTATGGCTAAAAAGATTTTGAGAGCGGGTTACTACTGGTCCACTATGGAAAATGACTGCCATCAGCATTCCAGAACCTGTCACAAGTGCCAGATCTATGCTGACAAAGTACACGTACCTCCAGTTCCACTAAATGTTTTGACTGCTCCTTAGCCTTTTGCAATGTGGGGCATTGACATGATCGGGGAAATCAAACCTACTGCTTCCAATGGACATCGTTTCATTCTTGTGGCCATCGATTACTTCACCAAATGGGTAGAAGCTGCTTCATTCGCTTCTGTAACCAAGAATGTTGTGGCCCGATTCTTTAAGCACAACCTCATCTGTCGGTATGGCATCCCTGAAAGGATTATCACAGACAATGGTACCAACCTGAACAACAAGATGATTACTGAACTCTGCACACAGTTCAAGATCAAGCACCACAATTCTTCTCCTTATATACCAAAGATGAATGGCGCGGTAGAAGCCGCCAACAAGAACATAAAGAAGATAGTGCAGAAGATGACAGTGACTTACAAGGATTGGCATGAGATGTTACCGTTTTCTCTTCATGGTTACCGCACTTCGGCACGTACTTCAACCGGGGCAACCCCGTTCTCACTAGTCTATGGCATGGAAGCAGTATTACCGATTGAAGTTCAGATTCCATCTCTAAGAATCATGAAGGATGTAGAGTTAGACGAAGATGAATGGATCCAAACTCGACTGGACCAGATAAAACTAATTGATGAAAAGAGGCTGGCGGCTGTTTGTCATGGGCAGTTGTATCAGAAGCGTATGATCAAGGCATTCAACAAAAGAGTCAAGCAACAAGCATACCAGACTGGTGACTTGGTAATAAAGCGAATCATTCTACCACAAGGTGATCCTAGGGGCAAATGGAGTCCCACATATGAGGGACCATTTGTAATAAAGAAGATATTCTCTAGAGGAGCTATGATACTCATTACTATGGACGTCGAAGACTTTCCACACCCTGTGAACGTAGACATAGTCAAAAAATACTATGCATAAATAAGACCCGCTAGGTCGACGTACCTAGGAAAAAGTAAGGGCATCCCGGCGAACCACAAGGGATCGGGCAAAAGTTAGGGATATATATATAAAAAAATTGTACACCCGGCAAGTTGAAAACCCGAAAGGGTGACTTGGGTAAAAAAGGGTATCCTGGCAGGCTGAAAACCTGAAAAGGCGGCCTAGGAAAAAGTTAAGGATTGAAGCGTACGACTATGTCTCGTTCATATCACTCATCATTCAACTTTATTACCAATATCAAGTTCAAAAGGCACCGACCGATTCAATCACCTTTCTCCAACAAGCAAGGGATGAGATGCTTGAAGACATAATGGCAATAGTAGAATTGAAACTCAATAGGATGATTTTCACATAGCTATCTTTCTTTCTGTTTTTACTTTGTACCTTTTTCAAAAAACACACAACGTTGTTCTCTTATCATTTTTCCTATACATGGCTATTTCTTAATACAAGTCATTTTCTTTTCCACTCTCTTGAGTATTTCTTTCTTTCTCGAATGCGCAAACGTCCAAGGATAATCTTGAATAAACATATGCATATGAACATGATTAACATTTATCTTTTCCTTTGCAAAATATCTGTATATTTGTAAAAGACAGGAAAGGCAATTAGACAATGTCTAAGTAATCAAGAAGTTCTCCCTCAGAGTCAATAGTCTAAAGGAATCCCCACAGAATAATCATTAAGAAAATATCTCAAAAGTTCTCTTCCCAACAGAGATTCAGTTCCCCAACGAAGTTTGCATCTTCGGCACTGCCAGTTCCCCGACACTTTTTCTTCTCCAAACAGGGTTATTCATCTCTCTTATCCCCAATAAGGGTGCATCAAGATCAACATTCAAATCGCTTTCATCCCCAAGCAGAAATCATAAATCCCCAGCTGCACATCTTCAATACAAGATCAGGCATCAGGATCCCATTACTACAGAGTTTTAAGCTCTCAGAAATACTCCACGCAGCATAAATCATAATCATACATCATACATACTTCCTATACATTGCATATAGTTCTAATTCATACATAACATAAAAAGTTCCTCATTTATTTTGAGGACTTCATCTCATTCATTACATGCATCATAAAC
This sequence comes from Vicia villosa, assembly GCF_029867415.1. Taxonomy (NCBI): domain Eukaryota; kingdom Viridiplantae; phylum Streptophyta; class Magnoliopsida; order Fabales; family Fabaceae; genus Vicia; species Vicia villosa. The sequence goes on from NC_081185.1 coordinate 50,105,158, forward strand.
ATTGCATAAAACTGACATTGTTACCAAATGAATGTTATCTTACAGGTACATTACAGAGATAATCAAAGCAACAATTCAAATCTGAAATTCATTCAAGGCAAAGCCTAACGTACGGCTCATTCTGACAATTATTGGATTCAGTCTAACGTATGACCCATCTTTAGTAGCCTAAAGTATGGCTTATTCAGAGTTATCAATACATTGCATTCGGTCTAACGAATGACCAATCCTTGGCAGTCTAACGTATGGCTCATTCTGATACTCCTCAAAACAGTGGATCCAGTCTAACGTACGACTCATCCAAGTTCAGCCTAACGTACAACTCATTCTGTTACTTCTCAATACAAAGGATTTAGTCTAGTGTACGACTCATCCTAGGATACAACCTGACGTACGGTGTATTCTGACAACTATCAACACAGGGGACCTGGGACCTGGTCTAACATACGACCTATCCTACAGCCTAACGTACGACTTTTCCAGACGTTTAAACAATGCAAACTGGACCCAGCCTAGCGTATGACTTGTCCTAAAAGTATAGCCTGACGTACGACTTACTTTTACACTTATCAATACAGTGGAGTCGGTCTAACATACGACTTATCCTAAGTATATCTTTCAGATACAGTCTAACGTACGACGTATTCTGACTATCAAGTCTATCAATCTGGATGGCATCTTTAAGCCCATCTCAATCAAGTCTCTCAATATCCTGGTGGCATCTCTAAGCCCATCCCCGATGGTGCAAATTTCTGGGTATTCTAGTATTCTATCTTCCACCTTCAGATACCGACTGGCATATAAACCACTCTACATCTTCAAGTTTAAGAAGATTGAACAGGGGCAGCTGTCATACCCTAAAACTTGCCCATCTCATTTCACTTTCAAACTCATACAATGACTCAAGGCTCAAGGGTTAACCTAAGGCACACTCTCCTAATCAAAGACCTCCTGAACTAGAGTTTTGCATTCCTTCAAGAAAATTAATGAATCAAGGTCTCTAGAGGTTTTCATATGACTTATGATGTTTCAAGCTATCTCTATGACAAAGTTCAAGCTTCAATTCCAAAAATTGCTCATTCAATTGCTCAGATAATCAGCAGTCGACTAGTTTGACCTAAAAGTCAACTAGGGTCAAAGTACAATCAAAATTCCTGATTTTTGGTAAACATACTCATTTTGAAGTATCATTCATCATTTGATCAAGTATTGATCATGATTCATCAAGGAAAGTTCAGAAATCAACAAAACTCAAAGTTTCTATATTAGGGTTTTTTGACCTAAAAGTCAACTGAACTTTGACCAACCATAACTTTCACATGGAACATCATAAATTTTCCATCCAAAGCTCATTTTGAAGTAAATTGAATTCTCTACAACTTTGTGTCTCACATGCCAAGGCTAAAAATGCTTCATGTGAGAGATATGGATCAAAAGATTATAGGTCATTTTTGAAAGTCAACCAAAAGCAGTTTTTTGTCAAAGCCCATATCATCAAGATAAAATCTTCAAATGGAAAAAAGTTTCCAAAGTGGATTGTAGAGGACATCTTGAGCTTTCCAAAAAGTCCTAGGACTCTTCCATATCCTAAAAATTAAGGGAGATATGCCTTGTCAAAGTTGGAAAATTTTGAGAGGGAAAATGTGAAACAAAAGGCTCCAAAATGAATCTTTTTGCAAACAAGTCCAATCTTTCTTGGCCCAATCTTCATCCTCATGATATCCAAGATTCAAAAACCAAATGCCACGAATTTATGAATTTTATTTGATTTTTATATTAATTTTTATTCATTTAAAAGTGATATAAATCAAATATTCAAAGAAATATGGAAGAGATTTAATTTGGATTTGATTTCCAATCAAATTCAATCAAATAAATACCATATATTCTAGCCAATTTCGTGCAAATTGATATAGGGGATAAAAGATTGTAATTGGACATATTTAGTAAGAGTTCCAAATCAAATTTTTTTCAATTGCCAATCAAAGATTCAAAGAGATTCAATCCAATTTTGTTGACCTAAAACCATCTCCTATAAATGCATACTCGTTCCAGACCCTTGACACAAGCTTTTGGCAGCATCAGAAAGCCCTAATTCGAGCACTCAAGAGTCAAGAAGTTTCAAAATTATTTTTGGAGTTTGAGGTCGATTCAAAGCATTGTGAGTGTTCCAAACGATTCCCAGGAGATCATTGAAGTTGTTCCAATCCTCATACGCGAGCCAAGCATTCAGAATCGACTCTAATTACTCACGGTTTGCAAGTTCTAAAATCCACTTCGTTTTCATTGAATCATTGCATATAAATACATTTTGATTGCATATTATTGATTGTTATGGAGTTCTGATCAATCCTGGGCGTTTAGTTTGTTATTTGAGTGTTTGAATCGTAATATGCCATGAATGAGATCTAGGGTTTTGTTTTGGGGTTTCTTTATACAGGTACGATTAGGGCAAATTGATGCTGCCATTAGGATCGCATGAACAAGGCGAGTTCAACCATGGTCTCATTTGTGATTTTTGTGCTCGTATGGAGATTTGATGAATTCACAGGTGTAATAGATATGGTGTTTTACAACTAACCCATAAAGAGCGATGTAAAAGAGTTTGTTACAGGTCATGATGAAGAAGACGATGCATTGTCGTCATCCCATTGGGCTATTCAAAAATTGGCGCGTTTTCCCAATGTGTCATCATTATTTTATAAATTATTAGTTAAAATCGTGTGTTAAACAGCAAACAACAAACGGCCGGGTGGAAAGAGTGTGCATCTTAAGGTGTTCATGTGCAAGGGCAGGGGTTTGATTCCTGCCTCTTGCATTATTTTTGAATTATTTTCTTTAGTAAAGCATGAAGACAGATCTGGTACGCCGCACTCATGGAGTCTCACCATACGACTTTAGATCAGAGCCTTAGGATCATGTCAAGCCTGGATCCAACGTCAATGAGCTGCAAGTCCACCATGCCCTTCCAGAAGTTTGGCACACCTGATCAGAGCTAAGTTTTCCTAATTTTTTATTTTTTAATTACATAATCCCTTTTATTTATTTATTTATTTATTTTCTTTTTTTATTATTTTATTTTTATTAACTATTTACCTTAAATTTTTATATTTTCATTAAGAATGTTATTTTTGATGATCATTTATTTTTTTTATCGAAAACTCGACTTTTTTTATCATCTCATCAATAATTGTTTTTTAAATATTAAAAATTCAAATTTTTGCCTATACTTTTAATTAATTAGTTTATTAGGATTTAATCCAGTAGTTATTTAATTATCATATTTTATCGAACATTCGATTTCCTTAACCTTTAATGATTATTTAAAAAATATTAAATTATTTATTTTACATATTTTGTTTAAACCAATTGCTTTAAACCTGGTTTGTTTTAATCAATTAGGGTTTGTAGATCTTTAATGCACTAACATTTCTCTTATTCATTCTTAATTTTCAGGGTTGATCAAGGATCGATGAAGGCTCGAGATATTTAAATTAATTATTTTTCCTCTTATTTTCTGCCTTTATTCTTTGCCTTTATTTTCTGCATCAACGGGTTTTGGCCATGTAATCCCCCACCCGAGGCCTTGTAATAGTTAGGTTTTGTATTATTTGTTTATAACTGCGTGGTTAGTAACCATAGGGAGTGCAAGCCTGTTAATTGAATTAGAATAACTAATTACAAGATAAAATATCTAAATTTAACCACGTGATTGTGCCACACACACACCTTTGGGGTAACCTCTCTTGTTGCCTTATTGCCTGTTGCCTTATTATTTGTTGCCTTTAACTATAATTCTGAATAGTCAAGTCCCTCGATTCCGAGGATACATAAGCAAGACGAATGTTGCCCTCAGTTCATTATCATCATCAGTTTTGTCCCTCGAGGTTGCCTTATAAATGATGATTGTCCCCATTGCTAAGGTAACCTCGCCTGTTGTCTGAAATGACTATTATATCCTTTCCTAAGACTTCCTGCCCTTTTTATGGCAGGGACAGTCTTATGGTGAACGATAACTCCGATGACCCTTTTTAAATCCAATGAAAGGACTACCTGCCCTCTTTATGGTATGGATAACCCTTTCCCATTTAAGTCTAAAAGAATAATTTTAAAACTTAGGGTAGTTGCTACTAATTGCTTCCTCTAAATTCAAAATCTTTTCCACACTCGCTTTTCAAATACTTTCAAACAAGGCTACGCTTATTTACAAGCTAAAGTTCTTAAACAAAGTTTTTTTTTACTATTCTCTTTCTACACTTCAAACTTTTTTTGAAAACAAAAGTGAGCTAAGCAATTAAGAGCCCATGGATAACCGTGGATACAAAGGGTGCTTACACATTCCCTTTGTACAACTTACCCCCCGAACTCAAAATCTTGTTAAAGGGTCTTTTCCTGTTCTTTTAGCCTTTCTATAAATTGGATAAAATAAAAGTCGGTGGCGACTCTTGCTATCTGCACATTTAAAAAAGTCAGTTCTCCCACCGTATTACAAGCATGCTCATGAACTAATCAATCAACTCTTTGTCAGCCAACGAGGGTTGAACTCTGCCAGCTAGATCCCTCCATTTCTGAGCGTACTCTTTTAAACTTTCCTTCGGACCCATAGTCATGCTTTGCAGTTGAGTGCGAGTCGGTGCAATATCAGCATTGTATTGGTATTGCTTGTAGAAAGCAACAACCAAGTCCTCCCATGTATGAATGTTGGCGTCATCCAGTTGATAATACCACTCTAGTTGAGTTCCAGATAAGCTCTCTTGGAAGAAGTGGATCCACAACTTCTTATCTGCAGTGTGAGGTTGAATCTTCCTTTCATAAGACTTCAGGTGTAGTTTAGGACAAGAGACTCCATCGTACTTAGAAAAGGTCGGAGTCTTGAATCTAGGAGGGATGACAACCCCTGATATAAGACCCAGTTCTTCAAAATCTAGACCAAGTACTTGCTGAATTTCCATAGCTTTCATGCGCTCTTCTAGCAACTTGTATTTGTCATCGGGGTGTTCCTCCTCATGGTAGTAGTCCTCTTCTTCCTCAAAGGTATTGGCAGAATCATGGTTGTTTTTCGAATCAGTTTTGACACTAGCGTTGTCCTTTTGTTCATTGTCATCCTCTTCGGAAACCTTGACTTCTTCAGATTTCTTGAGTGGTCCTCGGAATCTTCTTCCTATGTTAAGGACACCCAAAGATCTTCTAGGCTTTTTCTCTTTCTTGGTTAGAAGAGTTTTCAGCTCGTCTTGCCCCTTGGACAAGTTCAGAATCAAAGCTTGGAATTAGGCATTCTGAGCCCGAAGGTCTTTGACTGATTGTTCGAGATCCATTTGTGTTGATATAAACAGCGAGTGAAGATGAGAAACCCGTGGTAGGAAACCTGTTATGCGATGTTATGAATACAGATGCAATGTTTTCAAGGATCTTTAAGGAATTTAGTTAGCAACATTAGATTGTGACTTGGTCGCATCCTTGTTTGAAGAACTCTTATTCTTGAATGTTCTTGTTTTGGGAATCAAGCTCACCATATCCAGTGGGTCATAGCCTCTGATTCGGGACACCTCTGAATTTGAAGGTATATGGCTAGAGGAAATTAAACCATCTTGCCCCTTGATAGGTACTGGGTCTCTAAATTGGAAGACAAATGGCCAAAGGAAAAAAAATCCTCTTGCCCCTTGATGAGAATTTAGTCCTTGATAATGGCACCTGAAATTGTGCGCCCTAAATTCCTAAGATCTTTGAAAGGGTTAGTTAACATGCAATGTTATGATGTCATGATGTTATGCGAATGTAGTACATTAAGAAAAGCGTAAGATAGTAAGAACAAACAAGTCCTATGACAAAACCTGCAAGGAAATCAAAGGGTTAATAACACACACAAGCGAGTCACACAAGTGTCCTTAGGTTTGAAGGCTTGCATGAAGTCCGTAGGCAAGTACCCTCTCCACTGAAGTTTAGTTGGTTCAACCTGTCCTAGAATAGTAATCGGGTTCTATGGTGCTCATATCCCTGATCTTTCTCGCGGGCATTATCTCAACATGGCACTCGAACGGCCAGCCAAAAACATCCCTAGAGTCCAATCTCAATGAGTGTAGCATCGAGTATCAACCAGCTTCAGTCAATATCCAAAGCCAGCCATCTCTCTACTTCTTAATAGGCCAAAGTCAAGTTCAACCAGGGTTCTAAGGGCAAATTAGTGCTTGATGATACTACATGGTAGCCTAATGTCTCCTCGATCATGTTCAAGGGCCATCAGAACCAACCAAAGTGTCACACTAACGGTGGCCACCAGATTAACCATATCGGGACGAGCCGTACAGTCTCATTGGTCTATTGCCACATACCTAAGGTACACTAGATCTGGGTGTAGGATCTTTCACACAACAGAATACCCAAAACAACCTTTAAAAATAAAGCAATCAAATCAAACAAGTGAAAACATTTAAGTGAATCCTAAACTTTAAGATAACCCCTCTTTTAAGAAATCCCCAACAAAGTCGCCAGTTCTGTAATACGGTGGGAGAACTGACTTTTAAAACGTTGCGGATAGCAAGAGTCGCCTCCGACTTTTATTTTATCCAATTGGAAAGGCTAAAAGAACAGAAAAAGACCTTTGAAAGATTTTGAGTTCGGGGGGTAGGTTATACAAAGGGAAGGTGCAAGCACCCTTTGTATCCATGGTTATTCATGGGCTCTTAATTGCTTAGCTCACGTATTTGTTTGGTTTGTTTGAAAAGTATGTAGTGTGTGTTTAGAAAAAGATTTGAATAAGGACTTTAGCTTGTAAAATAAGCGTAGCCTTTTTGAATTGATTTGAAAAAGAGTGGTAAAAGATATTTTGAATTTTTAAAAGACCAAGCAATTAAAAGCAATTACCCTAAGTTAAAATTTCTGTTCTTTAAGACTTTAGTTGGAAAGGGCTATCCATACCATAAAGAGGGAAGGTAGTCCTTTAATTGGATTTGAAAGGGTCTTCGAATCTTATCGTTCGCCATAAAACTGTCCCTATCATAAAAAGGGCAGGTAGTCTTTAGGGAAGGATATAATAGTCATTAAGGCAACCATGAGGATACCTTAGCATTCGAAGGGACGATCATCATTTATTCGAGGCAACATCGAGGGACTAGATCTCATATGATGATTTATTTGTAGGCAACTGGCTAAGATATCATCGTATTTGAGGGACTTGACTATTTAATCGAAAAGGCAACAGGAAACAAGAGAGATTACCCTAAAGGTGTGTGTGTGCCACAATCAGGTGATCAGTTCAGATATTTTAACACGTAAGGTTTAATGATTCTAGGTTTAATTCAAGGTTTATCACTCCCTAGGATTACTAACCATGCAATTAAAAAATAAAGGCAGAATTAAAAGTTCCTACGCTATTACAATAAACACCTGTAGGGCAGAAAAATAAAAGCAAGAATTAAAAGGCAGAAAAATAAAACCCTAAACTATTACATGGCTTTGGGGCAGATACAAAAAATTAGGCAAACGATAAAACATAATAAAGGCAAACCCCAAATGGGGAACAAGTTAACCACAATTAATAGAATATGCCAGCAAGGCAAGGCAAAAGGTAAATGAATATTAGGCAAAAATAAAAGGCAAATAAACACAAATTAAAATTAAGAGGAAAAGGTTTTGAAGACAAAAGGGCGAAACCTGATTTTAAATCATTTTATAGTGAAAAAGGTTAGCAAAAATAATCAAGTTAACAGACAACATCTACCTAAGACTTCTAGGGTTACCTAGGGTTTTTGTTTAAAATCGAGGCTAGGCGATCCTAAAATTAATTATTGGTTATAAACCTAATTAATTTTAATTTACTAATCCTGATTAAATTAACCCTAAATTGTTTAATCTAATTATTTATCCTAATTTAAATTAATCAACTCTAAATTAATTATTTAACTAAATTCAAATTAATTACCTAATTAAAAAGATTAACCTAAATTAATTATTTAACTAAATTCAAATATTAAAACTAATTAAAATCAATAATCTAAGTTAAGTTAATTTAAAAAAATCATTAGTTTGGTAAAAGAAATAAAAGTCAAATTAAATTAATTTGAGAAAAAGTAATTACTAATCATAAAAAAACTAAAAAAGGAACAAGAAAATAAACAAAACCAAATTAAAAAATTAAAAAATTTATAAAAAACCTGGCGTCCGATCTGGTGTGAGTGACCTCTGAAACTCCATGATGCACCTCCAGCTTGGTTGGCGTTGGATCTGGACCTGATGAGATCCTGAGGTTCAGATCTAAGGTTGCACCATGGTCTCCTGCTGATGCTACGCGCTGGATCAAGAAACATGTAATTCATAAATAAAATACATTGGGAGCGAAGGAACGAACCAACGTCCCCTACCTCGAACGCTCCATTTACCACTCCAACCAAACGCTTCATCTGTCAATAACACACTTCACAAATATAATATAGAGAGCATGATTTCAAAGCCAAACACGCACGCGAAAATTTGAATGGGCCAGTAGGATTGTGCCACGCACCCTTCTTCTTCATGGAAAAACTAAAACATAGCTTTTACAGCGCTTATTACCAGCGCACTGTAAAAGCTCATAGCTATTACACCTGTCCATTGTTAAAACCTCATAAAGCATCAAAAATAAAAAAGGGGACCATATTCATGTTCGTCTTGGTCTCACGAACACGCCTGTATTAGTATCAAACCCTAATTCGTTATAAATTGAAAAACCCCAATTCGAAGCTCATGAACCCTAACATGGTGGTTTGCTTATAACAACACAGAAACATAATTAAACATCCAGAATCCTTTATAACATCATATAGGACACAAATATGCAAGCAAAAATCGTTTATGATGCATGAATAGGAGTAATCGAAGCAATTTAGAGGGATGCAAACTGTGAGGTATTGGTGCGTGTTCTTGATGCTCCAAGGTTGGAAGATGATTGCAAAATCGTTCAGTGATCCTTCAGGAACGCATTAGAATCTTACAAACGTCTTAAATCGAGCTGCAACTCCAAGAATGATTTTGGTTTTTTCTTCACTTTGTATGCACTTAGTTAGGGCTTCCAAGGCTTCCAAAAACGTCCCTCAAGGTCTGGAATCATTGTGTTTATATAATAGCATCATTTAGGTCAACAAAACTTGGCCAAATCTCATTGAATCAAAGGATTGAAATTTGATTGAAACTTGATTTTCAATCTTTCCAAAATTGGCCAATTTTGTTCTTTCTCTTACCAATCTTATTTTCCATGAAATTGAATCAAATATATGGTTTAATTTATGATTGGATTTGGTTAGAACTCTCTCTCAAATCAAATATTTGATTTTTACTTGATTTATTTGAATTTAATCCCTTTTAAATGAATAAAAAATTCACAATAAATCAAATAAATTCCATAAATTCGTGGCAATTGGATTTGGAGTCTTGGATAACTTGAGGATCAAGATTGAATAAAAAAAGATTGGCCCCATTTGCAAGAAAACTCATTTTGAACCATATTTGTTTCACTTTTTTCACCCAAATTTGTCCAACTTTGACAAGGCATATCTCCTTCAGTTTTTAAGTTATGGAAGAGTTCTAGGACTTTTTGGAAAGCCCAAGATGTCCTCTACAAGCCACTTTGGAACATTTTTTCCATTTGGAGATTTTATCTTGATGATATGGGCTTTAACAAAAACTGCTTTTGGTTGACTTTCGGAAAGGACCTATAATCCTTTGGACCATATCTCTTTAAATGAAGCATTTTTGGCCTTGGCTTTAGAGAGACAAAGTTGTAGATAATTCAATTTCCTTCAAAATAGGCTTTGGTTGGGAAATGTTTGATGTTCCAAGTGAAAGTTATGATCAGTCAAGGTTGGGTTGACTTTTAACTCAAAAACCCTAATTTAGAAACTGAGTTTTATTGATTTCTGAGCTTTCCTTGATGAATCATGATTAACCTTTGATAAAATGATGAATGTTACTTCAAAATAAGGATGTTGACCAAAAATCAGAAATTTTGACTGTGATTTGACCATAGTTGACTTTTTAGGTCAAACTGATCGATTGTTGACCATTTGAGCATTTGACTGAGCAATCCTGTAAACTGAGGCTTGAAACCTGTCATGGAGATGATTTGAATGCTAAGAGATCATATGAAGCTTACTTGAGGCCTTGATACATCCTTTCTCCTTAGCAAATCCAAAACCCTAGTTTGAGGATCCTTTGATTATAGGAGTGTGCATTCAGTCAATTCTTGAGATTTTGATACTTGTATGAGCTTGAAAGAAAAAATGTGATGGGCAAATTTTTGGGTATGATAGGTTTCAACATCACGACCCCTTGAACTTCTTCACATGGATCCCTTTGGCCCTTCAAGGACTAAAAGCATAGGTGGAAACATCTATGGTTTTGTCATTGTTGATGATTACTCTAGATTTTGTTGGACAATCTTCCTACCTAGTAAGAATCAAATGTTTCTCGCATTTACTCAATTTGAAAGGTTGTGTCAAAACAAAATGAACACCAAAATAGTTGCAATCCGTAGTGATCACGGTGGAGAATTTGAAAATTATCATTTTGAAAAATACTGTGACAAACATGGAATTGATCATAACTTTTCAGCTCTTAGAACACCACAACAAAATGGCGTGGTCGAACGTAAAAATCATGTTCTAGAAGAGTTGGAAAGAACGATGCTCAATGAAGGAAATCTACCTAAATATTTCTGGGCCGATGCTATTAGCACTGCATGTTATGTTTTGAATAGGATACTAATTCGTCCCATACTAAACAAAATGCCATATGAACTATTAAAGGGTAGAAAGCCTAATGTATCACATCTCCACGTCTTCGGTTGCAAATGTTTTATTTTAATTAACGGTAAAGATAACCTTGGTAAATTTGATGCTAAGGCGGACGAAGGCATATTTCTTGGATACTCTCAATCTAGTAAAGCATATAGGATTTATAACAAAAGATTACTTAGCGTTGAAGAATCAATTCATGTGTCCTTTGATGAATCTTACTCAAAATGTGTCGAGAAAGGTATCTCTTTTGATAGTGCATGTCATACCCAAAATTTGTCCACCACATTTTATACTCAAGCTCACTTGAAAATCAAATGCTCAAGACTTGACTGAATGCACACTCTCCTAGTCAAAGGCTTCTGAACTAGGGTTTTGCAGTCCTTTAAGAAAATTGATGAATCAAAGTATCCTATGGGTTTCATATGACTTATGATGTCTCAAACCATCCCTATGACAAAATTCAAGCTTCAATTCCAAAGATTGCTAAATCAATTGCTCAGAAAATCAACAGTCGACTAGTTTGACCTAAAAGTCAACTGTAGTCAAAGTACAGTCAAAATTCCTGGTTTTTGGTCAACATCCTCATTTTGAAGTATCATTCATCATTTGATCAAGGGTTGATCATGATTCATCAAGGAAAGTTCAGAAATCAACAAAACTCAAAGTTTCTAAATTAGAGTTTTTGACCTAAAAGTCAACTGAACTTTGACCAGCCATAACTTTCACATGGAACATAAGAAATTTCCCATCCAAAGCCTATTTTGAAGGAAATTGAATTATCTACAACTTTTTCTCTCTACGGCCAAGTCCAATAATGCTTCATTTGAGAGATATGGATTAAAAGATTATAGGACCTTTTTGAAAGTCAACCAAAAGCAGTTTTTTATCAAAGCCCATATCATCAAGATAAAATCTCCAAATGGAAAAAAGGTTCAAAAGTGGCTTGTAGAAGACATCTTTAGGTTTCCAAAAAGTCCTAGAGTTCCTCCATATCTTAAAAATTGAGGGAGATATGCCTTGTCAAAGTTGGACCATTTTAAGGGAAAAATGTGAAATAAAAGGCTCCAAAATGAATCTTTTTGCAAAGAAACCCAATCTTTCTTGGCCCAATCTTCATCCACAAGTTATCCAAGACTCCCAAATGTTATGGCCATAAATTCTTGATTTTTATTTGATTTTTTATGAATTATTAGTCAATTAAAAATGATGATTAATTCATATAAATTATGGAAAATCAAATATTTGATTTGAAAGCATATGGGAATCAAATTGAATTATCATTTAACTCATATTGCCAATCAAATTTTGTGCACATTTGATTTGGATTGATTGAATCAAATTTTGGACAAAATTAGAAAGATCATGAACCAAATTCCAATCAAATTTTCATAACTTCCAATCAAAGATTCAAATGGATTTTCTTCAACTTTGTTAACCTAATTCATTCTATGATAAATAGTGAGCAATTGCAGACCCCTAGCACACGTTTTCCAGGCCTCAAGAGTCCTAACCGAGTTCACAAAAAGTCAAGAAAATCCCAAGATCGAATTTTTAGTTGCAGAGCAATTCAAAGAGATCTAAAGATTCAGAGACCTTCCTTGAGTTCCCCTGAAGCTATCCAGATCATCTCCAAGCCCTTGCACGTCCAAAACCATCATCAATACCTCACGGTTTGCACCTTTCTAAAATTGTTTCGATTACTCTCATTCACGCATCATAAACTGTTTTTGCTTGCATATTTGTGTTCTACATGATGTTGTAATGGATTCTGGATACTTAATTGTGTTTCTGTGCTGTTATGAGCAAACCACCATTGTTAGGTTTTCGAGTTTCTTTTTAGGGTTTTTTGCAACATAAAATTGGACCCAATTAAGGGCATGGTTAGGTTCGTGAGGTTTGGACGATCACATCCATGGCCTCGCGAAAGATTTTTGTTGTGTTTTGGTTGTATTCGTAATCACAGGTCTATAGCAACGGACACTGTCCGTAGGTAAAGCTTCTCACAGACCTAAAACGACGGATGGAGGTTGAGGAAGACTAACGTGTCCCTCCCCCATTGGCTGGACTTGCGTGCGAAACTGGTTTCAAAGCCTAGAGATCCCACGCGTTAAGACACACGCACTATCATGCTCCCTCGTCATCGCTGCCGTCCTTTGATCATCAACTCAATCCAACACACCCAGAGCTGAAGGCGTATCATGGACCTGCATGGCTTAGTCACACAGGATCATACGTCAGGTTTTCCAATTTTTTTTTAATTTTAATTGCATAGTTCCTTTTTATTTGTTTTTATTTGTTTCTTTTAATTTAAAAATCTTTTTAATTTTATTTTAAAACCTTTTTCTTCATAAAATCAAACCTTGTTTTTTATAAAATCAAAATCTTGTTTTTTTATTTTTAATTCAAATTTTTTTTAATTTAATTAATTTAAATTAGTTTTAATTAGTAGAAAAATAGGTTTAATTAATTAAAAATAGGATTAATTAATTAGGTTGATTTAAAATAAATTAGGGTTCATAAAAATAATGTAATCAGGATTAGCCGATTTTAAAATTAATTAGGTTAAAAACTAATAATTAATTTTTAGGTTTGTTAGCCTCGATTAATTTAGAAACCCTAGTAGCCTTAGGTTTTTAGGTAGGTGTCGTCCATTAACTAACGTGTCATTTTTCTCATAAAACCTTCATTCCCTAAAAAATCAGGGTTTACCCTGAATATTTTTCAAAAACCTTGTGCCTTCTTTTTCTGAAAACCTTTTCTATTTTAATCTTTTCAAATAATTTTTGTTTGCCTTATGCCAATTGCCTTGCCTAATTTAATTCTTGCAATATTATTGTAATTGCCCCAAAGCCTTGTAATAGCCTAGAGTTGTTATTATTTTTGCCTCTATTCATTTGCAGGTGTTTGACCGGTAAAATAGCAAGTGTACTATTTTCTACCGATGTAGTTATTAAAGTGGAAGTTATCCAAGTATCGATCACAAGGACTGCTGTGGCAATATAAGTTTTGACAGTAATTCAATTGAACAAAAAGCACATGGGGTTGTTTTGATTGGTTTGTTAAAGATTAAACTAAGTTGAAATAAGCAATATTTAAAAACGAGATTTTGTAATAAAATAAGAGAAAACATGCTAGGGTAGATGTATGAACCGCCTTGTAATTCGTATGACCGCTATTTCATGAAAGATTCGTTTGTATGAGTAAGTAACAATTCTTAAAAGTTATTTTCCCTAATTCCTTAGCGGAAAATCATATGGTACATAAATTATGTTTTAATTCCTTAACAACCTAACTTTGTACCAAGAACCATGTTCATGTAATCAAGAATGGATGATCACAATAGTTAAACCCTTATTCCTAAGCGATTCACTAATAGTGTTATAATTCAAAAAGCATTAACGTGGTTTGTCCGACCTAACGTTAACCGTAAATCAAGAATCTATTTTCCAATAGATAAAAGCATTAGACACTTTGAATATAAACTTAACTCATAAAACTTCACAATCATAAAATAACGGTAATTCGATTCATTACATACTAGCAATTCAGGGACATCCCCCTACCATAAAAATGTTTAGCTACTCATAATAATGAAGAAAACAACAAAGGTAATCGTGAACATTACAAGAGATGAGGATTTCTTCAATCTTCAATTGCTTCCGCTCTTGAAGATCTCCCTTTTCCAAACCCTTGATTGCTCTTCTCTCCTTCGTAGAAAATCTCCAATATGATCCAAGATCCACAATCCTTCTCAGAATTAGGTTTTAGTACTGCTGATTCAAGTTCAAAACGTGCGAAAAGTCCACTCTACCCTTAATGAACTCGGAGCCCTAAAAAATAGAAAATTGGAAAAATTGCTCGCGCCTGCCAACACGGGCCGTGTCCTGTGACACGGGCACCCGTGTTGGCCCTCTGTCCATGTTATTTTCAAAATTTCCCCCCAGGCTTCCTGACACGGGCAGTGTCACGTGACACGGGTACCCGTGTCAGGCCACTGATTTCTCCATTCTTTTGTTTCTTCTCCTGCTTCCTGACACTGGCCGTGTCCTGTGACACTGGTACCCGTGTCAGGCCACTGTATGCACCAAATCTTCACTTTTTCTTCGATTCATCTTTGTTCAGCCCTGCATTCTTCTCATGGACTTAAACGCATAAACCTGAAACACAATCACTACCAAAAACAAGCATCAAAGCATCTTAAAAACATGAGTTCTTAGCATCAAAACAAAACACACAACTTAAACGAAACTTTCAAAATAAGAACGAAAACTATAAAAGACGGGCCATTGTGTTACCGAATTGACAAGATTTATGCCAAGAGATTGATGAAAACACCATACAAATTGGTGACCGATCAGTGTTTATTGTAATAGATTTAGGTTTTTACTTTCTGCCTTTAATTTTCCGCATACAAGTGTTTATTGTAATAACGTAGGACTTTATATTTTCTGCCTTTTAATTTCTGTATGATATTAACTGCGTGGTTAGTATAACTTAATTGAATCACTTTTTGCACCCACACACCTTTAGGGTAACCCTTTCTTGTTGCCTTGTTACCTGTTGCCTTCAATGATCAAATAGTCAAGTTCCTCGACTCCGAGGATACCTAAAGCAAATGTTGCCCTCAGTTCATTATCATCATCAAATTTGTCCCTCGAGGTTGCCTTGTAAATGATGATTGTCCCAATTGCTAAGGTATCCTCGCCTGTTGCCTAAAATGACTATTATATCCTTCCCTAAGACTATCTGCCCTCTTTATGGCAGGGACAGTCTTGTGGCGAACGATAATTTCGATGACCCTTTTTAAATCCAATAAAAGGACTATCTGCCCTCTTTATGGTATGGATAGCCCTTTCCCATTAAAGTCTAAAAGAACAAAAATTCTAAACTTAAGGGTAATTGTTTTATTTGCTTGCTCTTTTTCAAATTCAAATTCAAAATTCAAAATCTTTTCCCACTTCTTTTTCAAAGAATATTTTCAAAAGGCTACACTTATTTACAAGTTAAAGTCCTTATCCAAAAATCTTTTCCAAACACACACTACACTTCTTTTCAAACAATTCAAATAAACAAGTGAGCTAAGCAATTAAGAGCCCATGGATAACCATGGATACAAAGGGTGCTTACACCTTCCCTTTGTATAACCTACCCCCCAAACTCAAAATCTTTTTAAAAGGTCTTTTCCTGTTCTTTTAGCCTTTCTATAAATTGGATAAAATAAAAGTCGGTGGCGACTCTTGCTTACTGCAACATTTCAAAAAAAGTCAGTTCTCCCACTGTATTACAGTGCAGGCCCATCTTCTGAAGATATTGTGAAAGAAAAGGAAGAAGAAAGTGAGAAAATTATATCCGAAGATGCTAAGGAAGAGGAAGATAAATCTCATGATAGAGTTGAAGAAGAAAACATCTCAAACAACAAAGAACTTCCAAAGGCCTGGAGAAACTTAAAAGATCACCCAATTGACAACATCTTAGGTGACATCTCAAAGGGCGTTACAACACGCTCCAAGATAAGTAACTTTTGTCATCATTTTGCTTTTGTTTCACAAGTTAAGCCGAAAAACGCTAGAGATGCATTACTTGATGATAGGGATGTGTTGCACCCCAAAATTTGCCCATCTAATTTTATTTCTAACTGGTTTATATATCTCATAATCTCATCCATTAGGTCATCCTGCATATCATGCATCATTAATCAATAAACTTGGCACGGGATCAAGGATCTTGAAGGGTTAAGGTTTCATTGGTACTTTGAGACTTCTTATCTTCAAGGTGTTTATATCAATCAAGTTGGAGATGAAGGTCTTTTTCAATTGAAGTTATAAAACTAGGGTTTATTTCCCTATATTGAGTTTGGTCTTATAATCATCATGGGCTGCTTCTCAACACTTGAGCTATTAATGACTTGATCACACATTTCACGCTTAGTCCTCTTTTGCTACTCATGGAACAAGGCTTTTGAATCAATATCTCAACATGTGGCGATGATTATAGCGTTAAGTTCTGTGTGGTGCTTGCTTGGAAAATAAGTCAACTTGGTTCAACTATTGTTTGCTTGAATTTCTTAATAAAGAGTGTAGAAGAAATATTACAAAAGTGAAGGTTGACTTTTTTTGACCAATTCACTTCGGCTTCCTCATTGGAATTTGACCATTACTACATCAATATTCAGGAATTCATTCAAATAGATATAAGAAAAGTTACATGTTATTGAATTGAAATTCAAAAGAAAAGAGGGAAACCACCATTCAATTGGTTTGAATCGCTTGAATTACAAAAGAAAGTTGTCATACAAAAGGAGACATTCAAACATTCAATTACAAATTACAACATTCAAAGTTCATCCACAATTACACAAAAATCAATTCAAAATCATTACACCGAGACATTCATGCCAAAAACTACAAAGAAAGAGGAATTTAAACTTGTGCTACAAGGGCCAGGTTCCACTAATCTTCATTCATGATCAATTACTTCCATAAGCCTCTCCAAACTCTTCAAGCATTTTTAATCTTTCAAGATACCATATATTTTCTTCACTTCCACTGCTTTACAAATACTTGCAGCCAGCCACAATCTCTAGTCTGCATCTGTTCAAAACAAAAAGAACCCAGAATAAATAAACAAAACAGCAAACCTGCATTCAAACCAAAATCACCCCAAGTGGAAACCCATACATGATTTACATCGATTCGACGCCCATTACCTAAATACAAAGCCAAAGTCAGCCACAGTAACATTCAAATCTACCAGACCTGCATCCATATTGAAGTCCCTACATCTCAAACAATCAAATACATATCCGAGCCTAACATTTTCGTCTAACCGTTTTCTAACAGAAACCAGTCCCTGCAAATAATGAATCAACCTGCCACAATCGTCCAAATTCAAACACTGCCCGTTTAAGTTCCTTTCTTACCATTCACAACCCTGCATATATAATTATGACTCTGATTAACAGCCCACAGTCCCAAAACCAAACCATTTCACATACTGCACTAACCAATAAACCGTTCCTAACAGAACCTATTTCCCAAACTAACCTCTCTTTAAACAGCCATAACAGGATCCTAATCAACTAACTGTCTAAACCAGTCTTATAACAACCACATAACTAACTGTCTCCTAACCAACATAACCACTTCTTATCTTTCATAACTAACCTCTTAGACCTTTTAACAAATTCCATAACAGAAAAAACAGCATAACCGAATCAGTTGCAACTTCTAACTAACCGATTCCTGATAGCAACTAATTCTAAAAAAGAGGAAGCAGAGGGCAACTGAATCAAAACAGAAAGAATGAGAGAGTAACTAACCTGGGGATTATATAACAACATCTTCACTAATCAGAGGGTCTTGGATTCTTCATTCTGATCCTCGCCTCACTTCCATCTTCTTTTTTCCTTCACACACTATTTCTCTGCTTCATTCATCACCATCTTCACTTCTAAAAACCTCCACCATTCTTCTCCCTGGATTCAGAACCTTCATCAATCATAGTTTTCTTAACCATCTTCTTCACTTCCTCAAAATCATTCTTTATTTCCATCATCTACCTGCAAAAATCATCACAAAAAAAGCTCAGAAAAAATCAACCTTCATCATTCGTTCTTGAACCTGCAGAAGAAGCACAATCTTCCTCACACGAAAGTCTTCGAACAATTTCGATTCTCTCACCATCACTGAATCTCTCTTCATCATTCTTCAACCTTCTCACCACAAGACTTCAATCTCCATCGGTTTCTCCAGAACCTTCAATTCCGTCGATTTCAGAAGAACGCGAAGAAGTTCCGAAGAGGAGGAATACGAATCGAAGGACGGAAATCGCATTCAACTTACCGGAACCTTGGAGTATCATTCGAATCTTCCTTCGTTCTCGTCAATTGCGAAGAATCGTCGGATTTGCTCCGATAACATTCAAATTTGAAACGGGATGAGGGAGAATCCGTGAGGTAGTAGACGGTGCCTTGTGGTAGCATTATTGAACGGAGTAATTCACCGGAGATTGAGATCGGAGAAGACGCGAAGTGGAGTCTGCCGCCGTCGGTCATGAGAGTAGGAAGAAGGAGAATTTGAAGCGTCACAGGTAATTTAACCTAATTCCCAAACCTCTATTTTAGGTTTTATTTGTTTATTTTATTTTATTTCATAATTAAATCTGAGAATCTGGATCCATAGTCCTTGGGCCTCACACGAAGTAGCATGCTATACCCCCCTTTGAGAGCCCAACCATACGGTTTTTTGGCCATAGGAGAAACTGAACAAAAACTATCCTGGGCCACTGCTGTTTGGGCCTAGCGCCATTATTTGGCTTACACTGATTTCAACAATTCACCCCCCTGGGCCCATTATTTCATGTTAAATTTAGATTGTTGACATAGTTTTGTTCTATATTTTTTTTAGATGATAAAAGGTAATGAAAATCATAATTTTTTCATTAGATTTTTAGGTAATAACAATAGTTAGAATCATAATTTTTGTTTGGTTTTTAGGAAATAAAAATGACATAGAAAACAATAAAAATGTTAGTTTTAGGATTAATAGATTTTAGTATATTTAGGTTTGAATTAGATTTCCCTTGTTGACAATAAAAAACTCATAAAAATAGTAGTATTTTTAGGTTGATTTTTGTACTAATGCTTGAATTGTTTTTGTAACCATTTCCATGCTAGTTTTTGTATAATTGTTGTGTGATTTTGTTACTTGTTTTTTGCCATATTTTTGGCCTACTTTGTTAATATCATTTTAATGCTCCTTTTAGAATTTAGTCACCATGTTAACTTTAGAATAGGAATTAGAATAACAATTAGGCTAGAAAATAGGTTAGTCTCACCTCTTTCATTCCTTTTTCCTTTCAACATTAAAACACTAATAAATAAAGATGCGAATCACATTAAGAAAGTGATAGAGAAATGAGTGGGATTCATTCCCTAATCTGTTTCTCAATCACTTAGTGGCATAGAAATGAGTGGGATTCATTCCCTAATCTGTTTCTCGGTCACTACTTAATGAGAGAGAAATGAGTGGGATTCATTCCCTAATCTGTTTCTCGAACATTAATTAATGGGATAGAAATGAGTGGGATTCATTCCCTAATCTGTTTCTTGAACATTATATAATGGGATAGAAGTGAGTGGGATTCATTCCCTAATCTACTTCTCGATCATTATACATTTTTATGTGATTCGAATCGCAAAGTAAATTCCCTTAAAAAAACACTCAACCAAAAACACTTAAAACACTTAATAAAGGCTCAAATTAAAACAAAGTGACGAAGTGGTGCGAAACCTTGTATTGGGTTTTGTTCATCAGGTAGTTACATAAAAAACACAAACCAAAGTTCATTCTGCTTAAGAACAAGTTAACTCCTTTCCAAAAATAGGCGTATAAGTCTCCAAAGGTCGAGCATCGTGGATTGTGACCTTAACCTCTGTTCAACTAAAAAACATAAAACAAATGGAAACTATGGATCCGAACTACGGTAGCTCTGATTCCTGGTAAGGGATACATAGGCATTGGGTCGCGGGGCCTAAGCGAGCACACTTGTAAATAATTCCTTCTTTTCCCCGTATTTCTTTTTCATTCATTCGCATTTAGGTTTTAGACATTAGACACCCTTTAGATAGAAACGAACATAGGTGGATACCATCGAGTACGATGGGCGTGAGGGGTGCTAGCACCTTCCCCTCGCGTAACCGACTTCCGTATCCTATTCTTTGGTCGTAAGACCTTGTTCCTTATTCTGAGTTAGGTTATCTGGTATTCCTTTCCCTTGATGGGATGAATATATTAGTGGCGACTCTGATTCCATTTTTCGTGGTAGCGACAGGATGGCAATGGGCAGGGTTTGGGCAGGGTACTATAGTACCCGTCCCCATACCCGTAGTTTAAAAAAATCCCCGTACCCGAGCCCAAACCCGCATGGGTATCAATATTCATACCCGTACCCGTACCCTGTGGGTATCTCAATGTCCATACCCGTACCCGTTTACCCGCATTTATAGTAAAAGTAAATCATTTAATTACAAAATATCATATAATTTAAGTCTTTTTAACAATATTAAAAAATTATGCATGTACTGTTGAGTTAAGAAACAAATAAAGACTTTTATTAAAACGTGTAATGATTTAATAGTGATATATATTTTTTTAAAATTTAGAAACATGCATTTTTTATATAATAATATAAATGATGTTATAGAATTATGTAGTGTGAGTATGGGGCGGGGTGGGTAGTAAGGTACCCGTGCCCGTACCCATACCCGCATATTTTAATGGGTAATTACCCGTGCCCATACCTATTTTTGCGGGTTTTTACCCTACCCGATGTGGGTATTTTTGTGGGTACCCAATGGGGATGGGCCAAATTGCCATACCTACTTGATGAGCATTGGCTAATGGCCATGCAAGAAGAATTAAACCAATTTAAAAGAAATGATGTATGGGACCTTGTCCCTCATTCGGGAGAACATCAAGTAATTGGCACTAGGTGGGTTTTTCGTAACAAACTTGATGAAAACGGAGTTATTACTAGAAATAAAGCTAGGTTGGTAGCTCAAGGCTACAATCAAAGCTAGGTTCTGTCATCATTTTGCTTTTGTTTCACAAGTTGAGCCGAAAAACGCTAGAGATGTATTACTTGATGAGTATTGGCTAATGGCCATGCAAGAAGAATTAAACCAATTTAAAAGAAATGATGTATGGGACCTTGTCCCTCATCCGGGAGAACATCAAGTAATTGGCACTAGGTGGGTTTTTTGTAACAAACTTGATGAAAACGGAGTTATTACTAGAAACAAAGCTAGGTTGGTAGCTCAAGGCTACAATCAAGAGGAAGGTATTGATTATGAGGAGACATATGCTCCTATAGCACGTCTTGAGGCAATTCTCCTCTTACTTGCTTATGCTTGCTCAAAAGATTTTAAACTTTTCCAAATGGATGTTAAAAGTGCTTTTCTAAATGGTCATATTAATGAAGAGGTCTATGTAGCTTAACCACCCGGTTTTGAAAATTATAAGTATCCAACACATGTTTACAAGTTGAAACGTGCTTTATACGGTCTCAAACAAGCCCCTAGGGCTTGGTATGAACGTTTAAGCAAATTTCTACTTAGTCAAGGATACTCTAGGGGTAAAGTTGACACTACTCTCTTCATTAAAAGAAAATAAAAAGATATACTCTTGGTTCAAGTTTATGTAGATGATATAATTTTTGGGTCAACTAATGCAAAACTTGTTAAAGAATTTTCTAAGCTTATGCAGAGTGAATTTGAGATGAGCCTCATGGGGGAATTAAACTTCTTCCTTAGTCTTCAAATCAAGCAGCTAATTCATGGGACTTTCATTTTCCAAACCAAATATTGCATCGAATTACTAAAGAGATTTGGAATGAGTGAGGCAAAGGAAATTGATACACCTATGGCCACAAACGGTAACCTAGACAAGGATGAAAACAATAAGGAGTTGATGTCAAATTATACCGAGGCATGATAGGCTCTCTATTGTATCTCATGGCCTCAAGACCGGACATTGTGTTTAGCGTGTGTATGTGTGTAAGATACCAATCTTGCCCAAAAGAATCACACCTAAAGGCAGTAAAAAGAATTCTAAGGTACCTCCGTGGAACTACAACATATGGTATATGGTTTCCTAAGGGAAATGAATGCTACTTGGTGGGATTCTCCGACTTTGATTTTGCTGGGTGCAAATCTGACAGAAAGAGCACTAGTGGCACATAGCTGAAGCAGAATACATAGCTGCCGGAAGTTGTTGTGCGTAGATATTATGGCTCAAACAACAACTTATTGATTTTGGTATCAAATTTGATCGCATACCAATCATGTGTGATAACACAAGCGCCATCAACTTAAGCAAAAACCCTGTTCTACATTCACGAACCAAGCATATAGAAATAAGGCACCACTTCTTAAGATACCATGTAGAGAAAGGAGAAGTTGTGTTTGAACATGTTGAGAGCAAGAAACAATTAGCGGACATCTTCACAAAACCTCTTGCAACCGAGCCTTTCTTCAACATTCGCATAGAATTAGGGATATTGGATATCTCTAATTTAAGCTAAATATGGTTATGGCTATCTATTTATATTCATGTCTATCTATCTATTACATTATTGATGCTAACATCTTACTCTAGTGTGAAGGTAGTACGCAAACTGTCAAGGATCGTACTACATTGATCGAGGGAACATCCTTCTACTTATATCATGATGACACAATATCCGAAGATTGAGAAAGCGGTAACATGTTTGTTGTTCACTTCCAAAAATATTATTGACTCTGTAATATGTAATCAATTAACATGCTTATAGTGACATCCTATGTGCTTATCATTAATTCTCAATTACCTATAGATTGTTTATCATGAGCATATTCTCCAACACATAGTTGTGTCCAGATTGAAGATTCATAACCATCAACATTGCATCTGGTATTTCAAGCATTTACATTCATATTTTTGTGTAACTCATGCAATTCATTCATGTTGAGTCGACCTAAATTGCATATACGTCGACCTATCGAAGTTTTTTTTAAAAGGAATAAAACAACTCTTAGTTACGTCGACCTACCCCAACTCTAGGTCGACCTCTCCTGATGAAAAGTAAAAGATAAGCCTTCTGCTTCTTTTAGGTCACGCAATCAATATTTAGGTCGACGTATCGGGAACTAAATTCCCAAAATTGGGCTTTTAGGTCGACCCGACCCATGTCCTTTCCCCCCATTCATTCATATCATATCATTCTCTCCCTCAACAACAACAACACACCTATGGCAACCCTAATCTCTCTTGTCATCACATTTCACAAAATTCTCATCCAACTTCAATTTTCTTCAAGATATCTACTTCATCTATCTCAACATCATGCCTCCCAAGTCAAGAAAAGGAAAGGAGATAGTGTCTAGGTCAGCTTCTCGACCGGTAAGTTCTATTGCCCTAGTTCATCCGGATTGTAGGGCTGAATTTGAGAAATATCATCTAAAAAGGAAGATCATTAAACAATATGTATATTACCCTAAGGTAGCTGACAAAATGAATATTCCGGAAATCACTAGTGTAATTCAACATCAGAATATTGGTCCACTATTAGAATGTGACACCGAATATAACGAATATGTAGTCTGTGCATTCTATGCTGGTCTAGAGAAAGTCAATGGTTGCACATTTCGGTTTAAGATGGGCTCACGCTCCCATTTTGTTGATAAACCAGTTTGGATGAGTATCTCTGGCCTTACTATGACAGATGATGAAGTACGTATAACGGATGGTGCATTTCCTGCAAATTATGATCATATAGCTTACATGCGCTCAATTCTCAAGGACCCAACAGTTCTTGACAAACCAAATGAATCAATCACTGCAGGTCATCTCAAAAGAATTCCTATGCTCCTCAATTGGGTTATATCTCGTATCATTCGACCACGGTCGGGTGGCTACTCTAGAAGAAAGGAATGAAGTCATTTTAATGTATTTGCTTGAAAACAAGACTCGTGTGCACTGGCCACACTTTCTGAAAACAAGTTCTTTGAAGTCAAGCAGAAAACAACTGCTCTATGCTATGGATCTATCATCCAGAAAATTGTGAATCATTTCGGTCTGATTGGTTATGGGCTAACATACATCAGAATCAAACCACCTCAAGAATTCTCACAGACCATATTGACCCTCATTGGATACCACTGGGACCCAATGCAGAAAGTCTATTACCTAATTCAGAAGAGACAGGAAAGATCATCTACAACTATGATGATCCGACTGAATTCTGTGCACAAGGAGGAAATGAAGAAGAAGAAGCTGAACCGGATATGAATATTGATGATGATCATGAAATGGAGGATGCTCCTCAATATGACAATCCAATTTGGAACTATACGTCCCAACAAGAAGAGGAAATCCCTTTGGGATATATAGCTCCGCCACAACCTGATAAGTCCGTTATCATTACTATGCTTGAAAACATGCAACTTCTGCAACAAGAACGGTATGATGCGCAACAACTACAGTTTGAAAGCATGCAACAACTTCAACAAGAGCTCTATGATGAGCAACAAACCCAGTTTGAGAATCTGCAGAGACTAGCTCAAGAACATAAAAGCGACTTTGAAACGTTCGCCTCCAATCTTACCGAAAGAAAAAACAGGTTTGAGGAAACGGCAAACAATCGTCATGCAAATCTGAGTCAAAATTTCAACATTCTCAACAGGAGTGTTCTTGAGTTACTCGAGCAAGTCGAAGAGGATCATCCTCACGGATTTCAAAGAGGAAGAGGTGGCCGTTACCATGGGAGAGGAAGACGTTAGGAGAACATTACATCACATCATTTCATAGCATTGCATGTCATCTCATTGTCTTATATTCATTTTTTTGTTATCTTGACTATAACCTTGGTGTGCATATTTTGTCATCGTATCACTTTATTGTGTAGTTGTGACCTATCTTAATTATGGCTATTATAATCTAGTATGTTTCATTTTGATGATTATTATACTGTGTGCATTCTCTATTACCTTTCGTGTCTCATTTTGATGTTGTCAAAGAGGGAGTAATATGAGAGTATGGGGGAGCTTACGCGTTGAAGTACGGGGGAGCTTATATCATTCAAACAATATTTGCCATCATAAAAAAGGGGGAGTATGTAAGTGCAAGTACACACTCAACAATGGTTTTTGATTCGTGGCAAACATCTAAGTGGAACAAACTTAAAGCAATAAGTGAATGACATAAGAAGAAACAAGTTTTGGCAAAGTTTGAACACATCAGGTCGACTCAACATAAGCCTAGGTCGACCTAGACCACTGCACAAACTCTATGGAGGATTCTGGTTCATTTAGGTCGACCTACCTTCAACCCAGGTCGACGTAAATTGAAGAATCAAACTGTCTTTCAAGTCTGCCTCATTTAGGTCGACTCAGCAATCCACCTAGGTTGAACTGATGAAATGAACATCAATTAGGTCGACCCAGAACTTCCACAGGTCGACGTATCTGAAGAACAATTAACTGATTTTTGAATCTGCTCCATTTAGGTCGACCCAGACATCAAGTAGGTCGACCTATCGCGCCACAAATATTTGAAAATTTGCTCTGTCTTCAGCCTATCTTGCTAGCACCTATATATATATATATATATATATATATATCATTTCATGCTAATTATTGAAGTTAACACCAACAACTGAAAGATACACAAAGTCTTCTCATCTTCTCTCTTCTTCACAACTCCAACACAATTACACATAACAATTCTTGTGGTGAGGGTTTATGATCAAGATTGATAATGTCCTTGTTTGGAAAGGGATTGAAGGTTCCTAGTGGGTGAATATTTGTGGGGTTATTGGTGAATAAAATCTGCGGATTTTGTCCTCCAAGATTGGTGATTTTTGGGGGTTTTTGTCAAGAGGCTTCATCAACGATTCAACTGAGTGTAGAAGTTGAAGAACAAGAGTTCGATCAATTCACAACACTGCAGAAAGGGAATCAACGACAAGCTCTTAGAATACACTTGATCTTGCTTAAGATCTAGGGGAAGAAGATACAAAGAATCAACTTAATCGGTTTTATCGTTATTGCTTTGTTATCTTCTTGTATAAACGTTTTTTCTATCAATAATGAAAGACATCCCAATTCCCGTTTGGAATTGGGGGAAGATGTAGTCGTAGCGAGGACGATCAACGAATTGCCTGAACAAATATCATGTTCTCTATCGCTTTTATCTTTTCGTTTACATTGTGCTTATTTCTGGTTATAGTTGCAAATTGATTAACAAATCAAAGTGTTAAACTTGTGTGATAAAATCTGCAAACACATCACAAGTCACCACACATTGATCTATAACTCAATGTGGTTATTATACACCACGTGTTTGATATATTACTTACTTTGGAAATTATTCATACTGCATAGTATAGATCATTTCCTATTGCTTACTTTCATCAATCAAATTCATTGGAAACAAGCTTATTCAAGTTAAACATTTAAATGATTTCTCTTATCAAATAATTTGTTGATTCACTGAAAGTACTTCCATCTTCACATTATAATAGGTTTGTATGTTTAAAGCATATCCGATCCTTCCCGTAGCGGTTCGGAGTAGACGCAAGTCGATTCCTAAACGCTTTCGCC
Source organism: Vicia villosa (assembly GCF_029867415.1). NCBI lineage: Eukaryota > Viridiplantae > Streptophyta > Magnoliopsida > Fabales > Fabaceae > Vicia > Vicia villosa. Next base: position 50,132,062 of record NC_081185.1, read on the forward strand.
TAAAACTTTTAAGAAAACTGCAATAAACTCTGAAGTATCTATTCACCCCCCTCTAGATACGTAAGCCAAGCGTCTAACAATGTTAAGGCGTATAAGTAGCATTTACCCCATGATCGACACCATGGTCTGCACATAATTCTTTAAACATCTTGGATGTGTATTCGCCACCTCCATCTGTTCGCAAAACTTTAATCTTCTTCTCACTCTAGTTTTCGACATGTATCTTGAATCTGTTAAAGATTTCGAGTACTTCGTTATTTCTCTAGATCACATAGATCCACAGCTTTCGGCTAAACTCATTGACAAACAAAATAAAATATTTGTTTCCACCAATGGTATATTCTTCGAATGGATCACATACATCTGAGTGTACCACTTCGAGTATGCAGGATGATCTCATTAGCATATTCGAAGCAAAATAATTTCTTGATTGCTTTCCGACTAAATAACCTTCACACAATTTGTTAGGCATCTCAAGACTCGGAATACCAGAAAGCATATCTTAAGTAATCAGTTGATTGAATATCGAAAGTTAAAATGTCCAAACCTCAAATGCCACAACCAACTATCCTTGTGGTCGACAACAATTTTTAGACATTGTACTTCACTCAAACATATCATGGTCTTAAATGTCCTGTTCTTCGACAGAGGAGATTTCAAGACCAAATTGTTCTGGGTGTCGAACAATTTTAAGAATCCATCTTTCATGACAACTGAGAAACCGTTTTCGACTAGTTGTCCAACACTTAACAGGTTACACTTCATTCCTGTTACATAGAGCACATCTTTGATCATAGTTTTCCCTCCTTTACTCATTTGAAAAACTATGTTTCCAGTACCTTGTGCTTGCAACGAATAATTATCAGTAAGGTTTTCCTTGCTCTTCTTTGACTCATCAAAATTTGCTGACCACACCTTTTGACCAGTTATGTGTTTCGAGCAGCCTGAGTCGAGAAACTAGATCTTGGATTCGACATGGTTATCTACAACTGCACCCATAACCACCATACCTTCTGAATCATCTAAATCTTGGCGTGAAAGGTTCTCTCCTTCGTCCTTGCCTTTTTTCGATCCATTGTCTTTCCTGTACCAACAATTTTTAGACAAGTGACCCCACTTCTCACAGTAATAGCATTGCACACCTTTCTTATCTTCTTTGTCCTTTCGATAGTTTTCTCCTCCTCTTTATGAGGATTCAAAATTTATCATCGACCTTATGCATGTGAGGGTTCGACCAAAAATTCTTGCCCTGAGTCTTGTCGACTTTTCCTTTGAATTTGTTGGAACCACCATTATTTTTCCATGATTGAGCCTACAAAGCTTGTATCAAATCTTGAACTTCTTTTCTTTCGACAATCCTAATCTCATAGGCTTCCAACGAACCAACCAAATCTTCCAATTTTAGGGTTTTAAGTTGATTGGATTCTTGAATAGCTATGATAACATGATCAAAGTGAGAGGTAAACCTACACATTACCTTTTTAACTATCATCTTATCAGTTAGGGTTTCACCACAACCTTTCATGAGATGGATGAGTTTCTGCACCTTCAACGCATACCCTACAATATTTTCGTCTTCTCCCATCGATAATAATTCATATTGTCTACGCAAGGTCTGCAACTTGACAACCTTGAATTTCTCACCTCCTTCATAATACTTGACAAGGATATCCCATGTCTCCTTCTCCGATTCAGCATGAGAGATTATGTCGAAATTTGCAACATCAATCGCCGTTTAAATGCAATACACAACCTTGCAATCCTTCTTATTGGCTTTGTTGTGGGCTGTTTTATGTGCGTTGGATGCATTTGCAGCCAGTGCCGCGACGCCGCTGATAAAAAATTCTAGGGTTTCATGAAAGCCAAATAGAGATTTCATCTGTTTTCTCCATCGAATCCAATTCTTGCCATCCAGCATTGGACGAGAATTCAGAATGCCATTAGTATCATTCATCTTTGTAGTGATAGATTCACGTTCCCTGGAAACATGACCACTGTCGTGAAGTTCTTGAAAACACGTTCAAGAACAGTAACCGGGAGCTCTGGATACCAATTTGTTAGTGCGTGAGGCACTTTTAGTGAGGAGAGAAAGAGAGAGTAAAAAGGAAATAAGGATTATATTATTCACTTGAATTGTACAAATGATGATTCAGACCAAGATTATTTATATACAACCCTAATTGGGCTTGGGCTTACACAACTTGAATTATATTTGATATTATTAGGTTAGATTATATTTGATATCTAAATAATATATCAATCCCAAAAATATCTCAACCATTGACAATTAGTTTTTTCATTCCAGATCTAAGTATGGTGAAATAAAAACATAGTGCAAATACATAGTTGTTGCACCCCAAAATTTGTCCTCTTTATTTGAGCTATAAGTTAATAATGACGTTTATTTCGTCATTCAAAAATGGAAGAAAAATAATAAAGATTTTCCATGGGTTTAAGAAGATAAGGTGTGAAAAATGGTTTAAACAGTGGAAATACGAGAAAATTCGCAAGTCATATTTGGAAGGTGGTATGAGCTAAGTTCCCGTGATGTCCTAACCGTTTCGACGATATCTACAACTTTCGTGTTCGGCTCGGAAGCCAATTCTTTAATGAAGGTCGTCAAATTTGCAAATTATTTGGGATTTCACAGTGAAAAACAGTGCTGAATGTAGGGTTTCGGACCTCGGAAAATTCATATCTCCGAATCCGCTCGTCGGATTCGCTTGAAAATTTAGCTGGAGCTCCGTACCATCATTACCAAGATTTCATATGTTCGGACCGAAGGCCAATTATGCACGGAAAACTCCCAGAATTTTAAGGATCGTCGCGTTGTTTCGGTAAAAAGTGTGTTTTCGAGTATGTCGCGCCGAGTTCGAAAATTCATAACTTCTTCGATTTTTATCGTATGAAGTCCATTCCGGCGGCATTTTCTCGGAAATTTCGTTAGCTTCGATTCTTTGTCACACATGCTTGTTCAGATTTTGAGCCGAAGATGGAGTTTTATCGAGTTCTTTGAGCGGAACTCACAAAATTCTGCACAGTCGCGCCAGATGAATCGACGTTTCTCGTCATTCAAACGCACGTAATTTCTTCATCGCATATCGGATTGAGACGATTCTCGCGGCGACGAGTCAAGAATTTGGTCATCTTCACAATGGTATTGGTTTCGTTCCGGAATTCAGAGCCGAACCGAGTTTCCTTAAAAACGAGCCAAAATAAGACGCACCGAGGGCAATTTGGACATTTCGCGTTGACAATATATAAACATTTTGCTCTCAATATATAAACATTTCCCTCTCTCTCCCCTCGGATTTCGTTTTCGTGTTCGTGTCGCGTTCGTGTCGTGTTCGCGTTCATATCGTGTTCGTGTTCGCGCTTCGGTTGAGATCTTCATTCGGTAAGCTTTCGGATCTTGAATTAAGTGCTTAATTGTTGATTATTATGTGAATTCAAATCTAGATCTACCTCTTGTTCTTGATTAATGAATGATTGATGATGATTGATCGGTGAATTTGTTCATCTTTTGCTCGAATTAGTCGTGTTCATGTGAATTATGGTTAGATTTGATGATTGATTGCATATAATTGATGATTGTTGATGATGAATTGTAACATTCGTGTTTGGATCCATGATTCGTTGGTGATTTTGTGTGCATAATTGTTAATGTTCATGTATGTTACTTATGTCGCACTCAAAGTGTTTGTACAAATGCATGTGATAACTTTTTGCTCGATAAATGCCTTGCTTGATGCTATATGTTGTGTAGCTTGATCACTATCGCGTGTGCAAATACTTGTTGCCTTTGTTGCATTCATGTAATTGTTGGTGATGATATTTGAATTGTGGTTTGGCTTGACGCATCGCACTTTGCCCGATTTGTTGTTATTTGGCCTAATTGACTTGTGGATCATGACTATCCTTCGCCAAGATGCTTTGTGCCTAATCGTTGAGAGCGATACATTTTTGGCTTGTGCTTAATCATTGAAATTGATATATGTGTGGTTTTGTTGCTTTGGTGCTTAAGGATTGTTCACTTATTGCTAATAGCATGCCTCACATTAATATTTGGTTTACATATTCTCATATGCCATTGATTGTTACCGTGATATCGTGCTTTGTTTCCATGGGTGTTTCATTGTGTTTTGAATGTGTTTTGATGGCTTTTCATGATGCTTACAAGTTGGCATTGTTTCAAGTTGAGTGGAATTGGTTCCCAAACATAAAAAATAGCAAAAAATTGTTTTTCTACAGCAGAACCCGGTTCCTAGGATGGAGGAACCGGTTCCCAGGTGTTTCGTTTGTGTTTGTCACTGTTTTTTGGACCAGGAACCGGGTTGTCCATTCCAGGAACCGGTTCCCCTGTCTGTTTCTTTTTCCTAACTTCTATCCTACGTAACTTTTTGCTCGTAACTCCGATTTGCACGTTCTTTATATCGTCGGAAAGCTTATGAGATGTACTATCTAGATAGATACTTTGTTTTCATTAATTTGTAGATCATTCATGTTTGATTTCTCTTTGATGTTTCATTGTCCGTTTCATGTTTACATTACTTGCCCGTTTCTTTTGGTTTATAGCAATAACGCAATTCCGATTGCGATGTTTGTTATCTCTAACTTGTGTGCTAGTGTGCAAGGCTCTTGGATAGTCACCAATCGGCGCTCATTGCTTGAGTGTTCCGCTTTACTTGCGGAACACGATCCCTATTCACTTGTATCGTGTTCTCATCCGGGAGACACATTCCTATTACTTTATACTTGCTTGTTTGGTTTGTTTGTTCCTCTTGCAGGTGTATTGTGATTGTACTCGACGTGCATGTCGACCTTTGTGTGCTTTCATGGCTAATCGGTGTGCTGACCATTTGCTTTTGCTTTGCTAGCTCGCTCGCGGGATTCTTAGTTTCTTCGCTTTGCTTCGCTGTAGTTTACGGATCATCATCCGTTTGGTATTGATCCCGTTTCATTTTATTTCTATTGCACTTTATCGCTTTCTCGCATCATCCAATAACATGAGAGGTAGGACCTAGACATTCATCTGGTCAAGCCCTCGAAAGAGGCTCTGTTTTTGTTGGTGTGTTTATATTTTTGCTTTGCGGCAGGGAGTCACGGTGTAATAAGTCCTATATGGCACTCTGTTAAGTCCTCATGGAAGGCACGCGGAAAGGGTTAGCAGTCAACCCCCGCCTAGTCTCATTGAGTCCGTTCATTATGCGCACGCTACGCGTGGCTCGCTTCTGAACCTGCACAAGATCTTGTTATCGAGTATGTCAGGAAAAGGATTCATGCAGCCGGACCCCCGCCTTTCTTATAGCTCGCGTCGCTCGACGTTGATGCTCGGTGTACGCACGCACCGTTTTCCTTTACGATCCGTGACGGCTCGGTTGCCGAGAGGGGTCCGCCCTCTTGTCTATGGCCTGATCATTTTCGCGAGGTCTAATGCTTGGTTGACTTGGGTTGAGCTGCTCCCCTTGGCTATGGCGGGACCGCTTTTCTACCATTCGGTCAGTACCGTTGGTTTTGTTTGCTTTACGAGCGGATGCTCGTTTGTGTGATATTATTGTATGCTTCCCCTTTCCCTCGTAGGTTGCTAGTTTAGTTTAGACTTGTACCCTTTGCATGATAACATTAGGTAGCAAGCTTTCCCCCTTTAGCTTAGGTCTTCCCCATGCATCTTTTAAAACACAAACCACACTCTTTGATTTTCTTTTCTTAAGAACTTGTTATTTCCGCTCCATTCCCAAGCATAAGTCTCCAAAGGTCGAGCAGCGGAGTGTGAATGTAACTCGTTCACCTAAAAAACACAAAACAAACAAAAATTAGTTAGCCGAGCTACGGTACCTCTGATTCCGCAAAACGGATACGTAGGCAGCGGGGTAGGGCCCGTGCGAGTATAACTCTTTCTTTTCCCTACATTTTGCATTCATTTTAGTCCAGATTAGCGCAATTTGCTTACACACCCATAGTTTTAGACACAAGCGTGGATACCATCGAGTACGATGGGCGCGTGGGGTGCTAACACCTTCCCCTCGCGTAACCGACTCCCTTACCCTTCTTCTCTGGTCGTGAGACCGTTGTTTTGTTTTGTGGTTTGCTGGCATTCCCTTCCTTTTCAGGATAAATATGTTAGTGGCGACTCTGTTAATTTTTCGCGGTAGCGACAGCTGGCGACTCTGCTGGGGACGTCTCGACCTGTTGCTGGTCCGGACTCAGCGAGTCGATCCTAGCGCTTGTGTGTTTATCTTTGGGTGTTTTACTGCTTTGCATATTTGCCTGTTTGCATTGCATTCTATGTGGGCTTTTACTTTTCTGCATCATATTCTGGACTGGCTGGATCTCTGTCTGTTGGGTGGGTGTTACAAGAGGTAAAAGGCCCAATACCCAGGCTATGTGTGAACCATAGGAATCCTAGGATAGAGTGGGAGCATGGTTTGTCTCGAGGTGTACGTCTCGGGATGGATTATGTGACCACGAGCAGAGTAGTGGTTTCAAACGGATGTATTATTGTCACCCGCATCTGCGCTGTGATGATGCTTACCTTCGGGCGGGCCGTATACGGCGTTTCATGACCTTACCTTGGCCTAGATTTTACCCGTGAGTGGGGCGGGAATCAATGATCATATAACAGGTACATTGTTGGTGACCGCTGTTCTCGTTCGTTGGTTACCGCTGTTCTCGTTCGTGGGTTACCGCTGTTCTCGTTCGTGGGTTACCGCTATCCTCGTTCGTGGATTACCGTTGTTCTTGTTCGTGGGTTACCGCTGTTCTCGTTCGAGGGTACTATTGGTTCCTGTTCGTGGGGTACTATGGTTCTTGTTCGAGTGGTAATCTGTGTTCTATTCCAGTGTGTTATTGACTATGGGCTTTGGTTCCGTGGATTGATATTCCATGTTCCGTGTGGTATACCATTTGGGGGCCGAACCTTTGGCTCTGTACTATGTGTGTTACCGGCAGTCCAGAATGCCTGGTGGGCGGCAACAAGCCCCACCACTTTGCATCATTGCATATTTACTTTCCAAAAAAATGATGTACAGAAAAATAACTAGCATACATGCTCCTTCCATTTCAAAGGAATCATATCTTTAAGCCTCGTATCGAGCTCTTCCATCTCTTGCTAAAAAATCAAAGTACGAGGATTCCTTGGAAATTAAATGAACATGGCATTGCATTCATATCATGCATCTCATACATTCCATGCATAACAGGTGTTCAAGATTGAGGATTTCTTATTCAGACTTGGTACTCTCACCAGACTCAGAGACTTGATTTGTTCTTATAGGATTTCAAAGATCAGTCATGAGACAACTTTGTGGGGTGATCAATAGGAAAGCTCAGTTGAGGTTCTTTTTGAAGACTTATCCTATTCTCATTTGCTTCCATTCTTGCTTTATTTGCAACTGGTTAAGCTCCGTATTGTATGGATGTCTACAAATTCTATGCTTGATGATGATGACGCTAGGTGTGAGTTCTATTCTGGGGCACCTGGTCGTGATGTTATGATCTGCAAGTCTTTGAAGTTGCTTGGGGCTCCCGCACGAGGGATAAGCAAGACATTGTCTATCTTGAGCATTGCACCATTTGCATTGCTCGAATCCCTAAAGCACTTACAAAATTCCATGTAAATGATGTCCAGAATTCTCCGACTCAGAATGGGGCACCTGATAGTGCTGTGTCTTCCAAGGATGTGGAAGAATTATTGAGAATCGTCAGGAAGTCTGATTACAAGGTTGTTGAGCAGTTGGGTCAGACCCAATCAAAGATTTCTATCTTGCAACTGCTGATGTGTTCAGAAGGTCATAGAGATGCTCTCTTGAGAATCCTGAATGGTGCTTACGTCCCGCATGAAATATCTGTGAATCAGCTAGAAGCGGTAGCCAATAATATCTCCGCTGGGAACGGTTTGGGATTTACGGATCGTGATCTTCCTCCATAAGGGAGAAACCATAACAAGGCTTTGCATGTAACACCCCTCTAATAACCTGCGGCAGTTAAATAATTATTAATCAGAGTAGACATGCAAGAGGTGTCACAATTCATAAAATGAAGAAAATACACGTCGGTACATATCATGCATCCACTGAAACATCTGTAATTATAACTCATTAAGCAAAACATGTTTACACAGCGGAATTAATTCATCAAGTCAACATTCATCAATAATGTATCAGACTTCGAACATCATAAACAAATACAAATAGAGTTATAATCAGAACTCTAAAAACAAAGCGTTCCCAGTGTTACATCTATCAGAGCATGACACCGACACAATACTAAAAACCGACTTATGAGCTAATCCTCACCAAGTCACGCCGCTATCCTTAATCTGAAAAATGACAACAAGTAAGGGTGAGTCTCATCACAGTTAACCAATGTTATTGCATCATAAATAATAACATTTCATAGTTATATCATTCACCCAATTGTTTCATATCCAGACAAAACGTCATTCCCACATCCACAGATAAACAGACAAGTCATCATATAACATATATCATCATGCTATAACAAATCATGCACATGTATGAAACTGACACTATGCATGTGATACCAAATCATCACCAGTGGAAATCATCCACCGACCGATCTATCATCATCCAGATACGGCCCTGCCAGCACAAATTCCACACAATGGGAATTCTGCCATTCACTGAATCCCCTCATCATCTAGGATTCAGCCCTCATTAATGTTTATGAATGCATGCAATATATATAACATACTTTCATCATCATCATCCTATGAGTAGCATCATCTATACTCATTCCATCATCATTCATCATCATTATCAAGCATGTTCATGTATATATATTAACATCATTCAATACAATCAACATATTAGTAAACCACAGATCACATCACAAGGTTTACCTGTTCTCAAACAGCACACAAAACAGGCCTACAGATCGAAAGTTACACACCATAGAACTTTCCAGAAAAATCACAAAACAGGATTTTGCACACACAGCGACCATACGCGCATCACCTATCCCATACGCATCCATACGCGTATCACTATGCTTCATACGCGTATCATACGCGTTTCATCAGAACCAAAAATGGCCTAAAACCAACCCATACGCGTATCAGCCTGGCCATACGCGTATCACCAGAATAATTTTCCTCTTTCACAATTTCCATACGCGTATGAGCATCCTCATACGCTCTCATACGCAAATCACCAGTACATGTGCTTGGGGACAGGGCAGCTGCGTACCATACGCGTATAGCCCCTTGGGAGTGTCCCCCATACGCGTATGACCTCATCTCATACGCGTATGGCACTGCTTCATACGCGAAACACCAGAAAATGCCCAGCACCTGCAACTTCGTAACAGTCCAAAACCCACTCATTTCTACTCATACCAGTCCACGATTTTGAGTTTAAAAACCAGGAAATTCACATCCAAACAACATACGAATTCATCCACAACCACAGTATATAATTCCATAATCAATTTCATTCATCATTCCCTAAATCTATCAGTTATTAGGGATTAACAGTCCAAAAATTCAATGATGAACACAGATGAAAATTCAGAATATAGAATCAATGGATCCAATCATACTTCTAATCCATACTATCACCTATAATACGATAAAAGAGATTAAACGGAGAGTCTCCCCTTACCTCAGATAAAAGTCTTGGTTCTTGGTCTCTCCCTCTACAGTTCTCCTTCACGTTCCTTGTTCCCAATTCTGTTCTTTCACGTTCTTTCTTTCTTTCCCCCAATTCCCAATTCTGATTATTTTATGAAAAATAATATTAAATTAGTAAGGGCTTTACTACACCACACCCCCTTCTTTACTATTTCCTCATATGGCCCAATGCCTTAAACCATTATTTATTCATTATTTCCTCAAAATCCCTAATAATTCTAATTATTAATTAAATATTCCAATTTAAATTAATAATAAAATTATACGGGTGTTACAACTCTCCCCCACTAAAAGAGTTTTCGTCCTCGAAAACATACCTTAGGTAAAGAGCTCTGGATAAGAATCCTTCATCTGACTCTCTAGCTCCCAGGTAACATTTCCCTCAGCAGGTCCTCCCCAAGCTACTCTGACCAAAGCTATTTCCTTGCCCCGCAATTGTTTCAGCCTTCGATCCTCAATCCTCACAGGTAAAGTCTCAACCGTCAAGTTATCTTTCACCTGTATATCATCTACTTGGATCACATGGGACGGATCTGAAATGTATTTCCTCAACTGAGACACATGAAATACATCATGTAAATTTGCAAGCATCGGCGGTAAAGCGATACGATAAGCCACTTCTCCCACTCTTTCAGAAATTTGGAATGGTCCGATAAAACGCGGAGTCAACTTCTTCGACTTCAATGCCCGACCAATCCCTGTCATAGGAGTAACTCTCATAAACACATGATCTCCCTCTTGAAACTCAAGTGTTTTCCTCCTCTTGTCATGATAGCTCTTCTGACGACTCTGAGAAGCCTTCATCTTCTCTTGAATCATTTTAATCTTCTCTGTAGTCTGTTGTATAATTTCTGGACCAATCACAACACTCTCACCAGATTCGTACCAACACAACGTCGTCCTACATCTCCTACCATACTGTGGACCTCCGATTTTTTTTTAATACCGGGCCATACCTCTGTTCTGTAGAGATACGTGAACTGACTCTTTTTATCGCTTAATGCTTTCGCATTTTTGAAAATATCACAGAGTCGCCACCGACCATTTATTTTATCCAATTAAGGAAAGGTTTATAAAAGAAACAGAAAAAAGACCTTTAAGAAATTCTGGGTAAGGGGGTAGGTTATACAAAGGGAAGGTGTTAGCACCCTTTGTATCCATGGTTATCCATGGGCTCTTAAGTTTGCTTAGCTCGCTTGTTTTTCGATCACTTTTCAATTGCTCTGAAATTGCTCATATGTGGTTTCAAATACCTTTGTAATTGAATTTTGTAATGATCCGTGTGTGGATGTATACAAAATGCTTGTTTATCTTTCGAAAGATGTTTTTTGAAAGAACGTTAACTTTGTAATAATCCGTGTTTGGATGTATACAAAGTATTGTCTTTTTTTGAAAGTTTTGTTTTGAAAAACAATAGTGTATGAGAATTTTGTTTGTTTTGATTTGAGCAAGCAAACTAGGAGGTCTACCCTGAGTTGTAAGGTCTTTATCCTATTTCCTTTAAAAATCTATCCTTTCACCGGATATAAACGCAAGGTTCGATTTTGTACTCAAAACAGTGGAATTTTGACTTTGATTTTGAAAAGAATGAGAAAGGGATTACCTGAAGAGGTGCAAGTGTGATTGTGATTGGATTCAGATATTTATCTTTGAAGTTAGTGATCTAACGGTTCAATTTTATCTTTGACATACACGCAGTTTATATTTGCTGGAAATTAAAATGCGGAAATGTAAAGTGCGGAAAGTAAATCTACGCTATTACATCGATTGTGCAGGAAATGTAAACTAGCCTATTTACATGAATTTGACATCCTATACATTTATCTAGGAATTTAAATTGCAAGAAAAATAAAAGGCATGTTTTTTGGATTTTTTATGATTTATTTTAATTATGATTAATGCATGATTAATTAAATTAAAATGAAGAAAAAAGATGAAAATAGATTTAAACCTAGAAATTAAGTTTAAAATATGTACAAAATATTTGTTAATTAATTTTAAAACAAAACTAATTTTTTTGGAATTTTTGGAATTGATTTGAAATTGATTTAAGTTAATTAAAACATAATTATGCAAATAATTATACAGATAATTAAAACTTAAAGATAAAATTATTCAAAATATGTACAAAATTAGTTTATAATATATAAACAATATTTAACATGAAGAACAATTTTTTTTTTATGATTTTTTGATTGGTTAGAATAATTAAAAAGCAAATATATGAATATATACTAATTAATTATGCAAAATATTGAAATTTTGAAGGAAAATAAAATATTTTTATTTCAGAAAATAATATATTATTTTAGAAGTCTAAAAATATTTTGTGTATTTTTTGGATTTTTAAAACTATTTTTAATTAATTTTGTAAAGAAATTAAAATAAAATAGAAAATAAAATAGGAAATAAAAGGATACTGATCCTGTGTGGAAATTTATGAGGGAGTATGATGTACACGCGTGATCTGGAGCGTTGGATGAGTCATAAATGAGATCATATGGTCCAGATGGTGAGGGAACATCACTTATGACACGCCTGCAAAACACTGAAACCAAGGGTTATATTCAAAAAAGCGCGCGCGTCAGAACCAATAGGGGGGGACACGTCTTCGTCTTCAACCTTCAGACAAGACTTTTAATAGCGCTTTCTTACCAAAAGCGCTGTAATTGGTTACTTACTAAACCTGCAAAATAGCGAATAGGGTCAAACGCACACATACATTTAGCGCGATGGTACCATTCAACTCGTTTTGTCCATACGAATCTAATGGTGCTATTTAGAACCTCTAATTTTGCCTAATTTGGAAAGCCCTAATTTTGAAGCTATGAACCCTAAAATGGTGATTTCGTTTGTACGTGTCCAAACTTCAATTAAGTTTCCAGAAATGATCTACACCTCAAACCAAACTCAATAGTATGTCTACATCTTGTTAAGCATGTGTGAATAACCAGATACGAATTGATTTTAGTTTGAACAAATTTGGACCTGTGTAGCTCGATTCAGTGAGCTTCAAGGCTTGTAATTGATTGAGATAGTTTCAGTGATGTTCAAGGAAGGTGTATGAATGCTTAGTTTGTATTGAAATGGACTGAAATTACAAATTCGAATTTGAGTTTTCTTTGAATTTTTTTCAAGTGATTACAAGTGTTATGAGCTTATGTGTGCTTCTGAACTCGCCTCCTTTTTGTTACTGAACTATGATAGCTTATTTATAAGCATTGAGTGCTTACAATTGAAGCTAAGAAGTGTCTTTAGTTGCCTTTGTTGAAACTTTGGTTTTTTAATATTAAAAAAGCTTGAATTCTTGACCAAGTCATCTTGCCTTCAATGCACCTGCCTTGCCCTTCAATTCTCTGCAGAAAGATGAAGATTCTTTGAGGTGAGTCATGCTTGATTTGTAAGCTAACCATTATCCATGCATTTTCCTTTTAATTTTAATCTTAAAATAAGATAAAATCATGCAAAAATGGATAAAAAAAGGGTATGGGCTTAGTCTTGGTCGTGGGAGGCCCATAACATCATGGAAATGATGTTTGAATGCTGAAAACTTGGCCCCATTTGGAAAAAATGCATTTTTGAGCAATGTTGATTTCATGTATTTTCCCAAAATTTAGCCAACTTCAACAAGGTGTAAATCCTTCAATTTTTGTCATATGAAGGAGATCTTGCACTTTTTGGAAACCTCAAAGAGTCCTCTAACCAATGCCTTTGGTCTCAAGTCAAAATGATTTTTGAAGCTCCTTGTGTGTCCTTTTGAAAAAAGTGTCTTTTTGTTGACTTTGAAAATGACCTGTAATGTCTTTGGTCATATTTTTCAAATGGTGAATCCAATGACCATGGGATCAATGGCATTTGAAAGATAATTGAATTTCCTTCAAAACAAGCTTTGGTTTGAATTTTTTGGATGAAGGATGAGAGAGTTATGATCAGTCAAAGTTGAGTTGACTTTTCAGGCAAAAACCCTAATTTTGAATCTTAGGGTTTTGTTGATTTTTGATCTTTCCTTGATGAATTATGATCATCCAATGATCAAATGATGAATCCTTTGACAAAATATGGACTTTGACAAAAAATTTCATTTTTGACTGTCTGTTGACTTTTTGGTCAAACGGGTCGTCTGTTGACTGTTTGAGCTGCTGACGGTGCGTCTGAGTGAATTGAAGTGTGAAAATTTGCATGATGGTACTTTGAGATATATGGATGTGTATGAAATCCATTTGAGCTCTCAAAAACTTGTTGCTCCTGTAAAAACAAGAAAAACCCTGATTAGGGACTGTTTGTGTAGGAGACAGTTAAATGTACCTGATTTTTGTGCAGTGTTGAGTCTCTGCTAATCGCGTGATATTCAGAAGACTTCTAGCACAAAGATCTTGGAATTTTGAATTGTGAAAGATTGATTTGATTGATGGTACAAAACACTGAGAATTGTACTGCCAGCAGTTTGGCTGTCAACTGACTGTTCAGGTATTGACGTAGCAGTTAGAATGAAGAATCAACAGTCAAAGTTAATTTTCTTTTTTTGTTGTTTTTGTTTTTGTTTTATGTGAAAAATGAAAGTTTATTTACATGACTTGTTAAAAACACAGACATAATAAATAACTAATATTTACGGTATGCGGGCAAAATTACCGATAATAACCCTGAAAATCATTTAATGCACAGAAATAGGAATATTTGACTGGCAGAAAACACACAAAATATTATCTTAGTAATTAAGCAATATTATGACAAATAGTACAACATTTAATACTGACAGTACAAATATTACATACTATATTGAACAGTACGACGAATAAACGGTACATTTAAGAAATAAGAAATACGGCAAATTTTAAGAATGACGATTAATGACCCATGCTATGAACAATAACATGTAGATGATTGGGAGTGCAACCATTGCAGGTCCACACTCTTCAGGACTATGCAGGCAGAAGAAAGTCATGATCACCGTAGCAATGGTGATGACTGTAAGAAACAGTGTCTCTATCCACTTTGCCATTCTTGTCAGGGAAGAAGAGAAAATAGATATGAGGTAGGAATTTGAGAGATGAATTAGAATTTGATGTGAGATTTTTATGAGAAAATGAGAGGTATTTATAGAATGGAAAGAAGGATAGAGACGTTGGGGAATGATGTGATTCCGTACAAAAGGAAAATTTGAGTGAAAGTAAGATTTGAAAGAAAGTGGATGATAGTGTTGGGAAAAAGAGAGATTTGATTTTTGAAAAAGAGACTTGAAAAGATTTTTGAAAATAATGGAATATAATACAAAAATTAGTGGGAAACAAAAGATAATAATAATCTACTTGTTACCAGTACAGTCTGAGTTTCCTGATTCTGCGCCTGCAAAAAAGATTTAACTCTGTACCAATTGCGTCAGTACTATTTATCTGTAAATAAATAAATAGCATGTGTGAAGTAATAAACAGCATTTGGCGTTCGCGTAAGAATAAATTCAACTGCAGGCCAAATTGCTGTATAAGAAAAATTCTAAAAACTAATTATTTCATATGTCAGGATATTTGTTGCAACAAAAATCCATGATTATATGAGACTCTTAATTTTCAGATTGGAGTTTTCTTGAAAAATATGTGGGCAAATTTTGGGGTATAACAGTTGCCCCTATTCAATCTTCTTAAACCTGAAGAGATTGTCTGAAATCTGAAAGTGGAAGATGATTGAATATTTAGATGCCCTGAAAATTTGCACTTACCTTGATCAGAAGAGATGTTGGAAGTTGCATTTGAATGTCGTCTGCGAAATGTTGTTGGCAAATTGGAACATTACCTGAGATGGGCTTTCAGATGCCACCTGGTAAATGTGTTGAGGGTTTGTTCATCAGAATGAATCCATTGATTATATCTTGATGAAGGATTTGAAAGTCTTTGTGTTGACTGTTTCGGAACCGTCCAAGGTTACCGCTTTAAGTCTTGGAGGATAATCGTTACGGAACTTGTCCAAAGTTTTTCCAATTTAGATTTTGGAAGTTGATCATTGTGGAACCGTCTGAGGTATCGCTTTAGATCTGCAATATTAAATCGTTCTGGAACCGTCTGAGGTATCGCTTTAGATCTGCAATGTTAGATCGTTTTGGAACCGTCTGAGGTATCGCTTTAGATCTGTGATGCTAGATCGTTCTGAAACCGTCTGAGGTATCGCTTTAGATCTTTGATGCTAGATCGTTCTGGAACCGTCTGAGGTATCGCTTTAGATCTGTGATGTTTGTTTTTGAGTTGATAAGTGATCAGAATGAATCTTCGGCTTGATTATATCTGAGAGAACCGTTCATGGAATTCAGGTGAACACTGCATGTGATTGAGAACATCTTTGTTGAAGATATCCGTCTACCTGAAAAATCAAGTTAGTGATATGCAATGTTTATGATGCATGTAAATGTGAGATATTCCCGGAGAAATATGCATGTGATGTTGTGTATGAATTTACGTATGAATATGCGCATGATGCATGATGTATGATGTGAATATGATGTATGAATGTGAATATGTGATGTATGAATGTGATGTATGAATATGATGCGTGTCAAGCTTCTAGTTGGAAAAATAAATTCCCACTAGTCATCTGGACATGAATGTATTGTGATCGTTGATGATCTTTTGTCTTGTTTGAGTACCCTTGGCTGGGGAAATTCTTTGAGAACCCTGGTACTCTGTTGAAGGATCTTTGAATATCTCTTGAGAATGAAAGGTAGCTGGAAGTTCTGATGCCCTTTCAAATGGGAATGAGGAAGATGCATAATCCTCCGATGCACTATCTGACCAAGTCCGGGTGCGGGGATCACACCTTCTGAAGATAGCAATCTGGAACAACCCTGCTGGGGGATAAGACTTCTTTTGAAGAGAAAATCTTTTTGAGGAATTTGCTGAGAAATGTGTTTCTCTTGGGGATTTTTCCTTCTGATGGGATGATGTCCAGATGATTGGGACATTTCCTGCATGCTATTCCTGTTTTTCCTGGTAAACATCAATCATATTCAAATGCACATGTTCATTCAAAATCATCATTGGGACGTTACGTATTTAAAACAGAAAAAGTGAAAATAGTGATTTTTGAGCCTAAGCTGCATTGATTTTTGAAAAAGAGCCATGATAGGCTGGTTAGCATAGGGAGACAACAATCCTAGAAGTAGGAAATTGTCAGAAAGTTTTGGAAAATATTTATGAAGATAAATAGCTATGTGAAAACGATCCAGTCAAGTTTCAACCCTGCTATTGCCAATCTGTCTTCGAGCATCTCATCCCTCACTTGTTGGAAGAAAGTGATTGGACTGATCGGTGTCTTTGAGGTGTTGAATCTTGATGGTGAGTAGGCAGCTGAACGGAACACAGTTGTATGCTTCATTCCCTAACTTTTGCCTAGGCTGCCCTTTCAGGTTTTCAGCCTACCGGGATAGTATTTGTTTAGTCTCTAATTTTTGCCTGGATCGCCCTTTCGGGTTTTCAATCCACCGAGACGCTCATTTTTGCCTAAGTTGCCCTTTCAGGTTTTCAACTTAGCGAGCTGTTTTTTTCTTTTTAAGAGAAGTATTTTTTTGACTATGTCAGCATTCACAGGATGTGGGAAATCCTCGCCATCCATGGTGGTAAGCAACATGGCGCCGCCGGAGAATATTTTCTTGATTATGAATGGTCCCTCATAGGTGGGAGTCCATTTGCCTCTGGGATCACCTTGTGGTGAGATGATGCGTTTGACAACCAAGCCACCAGTTTGGTATGCTTGACTTTTGACCTTTTTGTTGAAGGCTTTGATCATACGCTTTTGGTATAGCTGACCATGACAAATGGCTGCGAGCCTTTTCTCATCAATCAAGTTTATCTGGTCCAACCGTGTTTGAATCCAATCGTCTTCGTCTAGATTGGCTTCTTTCATAATCCTTAGGGAAGGAATCTGAATTTCAATTGGAAGAACTGCCTCCATACCATAGACTAAGGAGAATGGAGTTGCCCCTGTTGAGGTACGCGCAGATGTGCGATAACCATGAAGAGCAAAAGGCAACATCTCATGCCAGTCTTTGTAGGTTACTGTCATTTTTTGTATGATTTTCTTGATGTTCTTGTTGGCAGCTTCCACCGCGCCGTTCATCTTTGGTCGATATGGAGAGGAATTATGATGCTTGATCTTGAACTGTGTGCAAAGTTCAGTAATCATTCTGTTGTTTAGATTTGTGCCATTGTCCGTGATAATCCGTTCAGGGATGCCATACCGACAAATGAGATTGTATTTGATGAACCGGGCCACCACATTCTTGGTGACAGAAGCAAATGAAGCTGCTTCTACCCACTTTGTGAAGTAGTCAATAGCGACCAGGATAAAGCGATGTCCGTTGGAGGCAGTAGGTTTGATTTCTCCAATCATATCAATACCCCACATTGCAAAAGGCCAAGGAGCCGTCAGGACGCTTAATGGAACTGGAGGTACATGTACTTTGTCAGCGTATATCTGGCATTTGTGACATGTTCGGGAGTGATGATGGCAGTCTGTTTCCATGGTAGACCAGTAATAACCTGCTCTCAGGATCTTTTTAGCCATTGTATGTCCACTGGAATGAGTACCGAAGGTACCATTGTGTATTTCTTCCATGATCTGTTCTGCTTCCTTCTTGTTTACACAGCGAAGTAAAGTCGAGTCATGGTTGCGTTTGTATAGGGTTCCATTGCTTAGAAAGAATTTGGCAGCAAATCTCCTTAGAAACTTTCTGTCGTTAATGGATGCCCCTTCAGGGTACTCCTGAGCTTCGAGATATCTTTTTACTTCATGGAACCATGGCTTTTCCTCGGTTCCTTCGGTATTGACCTCATTGCAATAGGATGGTTCATCTTGCCTGTAAATGGTGATCATAGGCGCCTCGTTGTCCCTCCTGACTTTGAACATGGATGACATGGTAGCTAAAGCATCAGCTAGTTGATTTTCCTCGCGTGGGATGTGTTCGAAAGTGATTTCTTCGAAGTAAGGAATCAAACTCAGCACATATTCTTTGTAAGGAATTAGATTCGGGTGCTTCGTGTCCCATTCCCCTTTGACTTGGCAGATTACCAAGGCCGAGTCTCCGTAGACTTCCAGGAATTTGATTCTTAGATCGATTGCAGCTTTAAGACCCAGAATACATGCTTCGTATTCGGCTATATTGTTAGTGCAATTGAAGCATAACCTGGCAGTGAATGGGGTATGACCTCCTGCGGGGGAAATGATCACAGCCCCGATGCCGTTGCCAAGTGCATTAGAAGCTCCGTCAAAAACCATAGTCCACCGGGATCCTGGCTCGGGTCCTTCTTCTGGTCCTGGTTGTTTGTAGTCATTGACTAGCATAATGTCTTCGTCTGGGAAGTCAAAGTTCAATGCTTGATAATCATCCACTGCTTGATGAGCCAGATGATCAGCTACCACACTTCCTTTGATTGCTTTTTGTGAAGTGTATTGAATGTCATATTCTGTTAAGATCATTTGCCATCTCGCTATTCTTCCAGAGAGAGCAGGTTTTTCCAACACGTATTTGATGGGATCCATCTTGGAGATTAGGAAAGTGGTGTGATTTAGCATGTACTGTCTTAGCCGGCGAGCTGCCCAAGCTAAGGCACAACAAGTTTTTTCGAGTAGAAAGTATCTTGTTTCACAATCGGCAAACTTTTTGCTAAGATAGTAGATTGCGTGCTCCTTTCGGCCGGACTCGTCATGTTGTCCTAGTACACACCCCATTGAGTCTTCTAACACAGTTAGGTACATTATCAGAGGTCTGCCTTCCACAGGTGGCAACAAGATTGGAGGTTTTTGGAGG